>NW_024962280.1:7722056-7958160 GCF_019238085.1 Lagopus leucura | reverse complement strand
TCAAAAGGCCTTTGTGGAAAAATAACCCGAGCAGGAGGAGGCGGGGGCCCAGGCGGAGGAGGGTTATAACCCCATTAGCCCCCAAACGCACCAACCCTGCTTAAAAAGAGGAAAGGGGCTGTGCCACACTGTGCTGCAAACCCCATAGCAGAGTCCAGCTGTCAGTGAGGGCCAGCAGTCCATTCTGCCTTCCTCCTCCTCCTCCTCCTTCTACTCCTCCTCCTCCTCCTGCTCGGGTTATTTTTCCACAAAGGCCTTTTGAAACACAAACAGCCCCGGGACTCCGGCCTCCGCCGCGAAGCAGCTGAACAATCACAGTGCCGGGCAGGCAGGGAGCGGGCACGGGGCGGGGGGGCTGGCGGGGGGCAAGCAGGGACGTGGGCACGGGATGAGGTCTGTATTTTGGGACTGCGTATTTGGGATCTGCTGTGCTGTGCCCCTGGGCTGTGCCAGGCAGTGGTGCCTGCTGTGCCTGGGTGATGCAGTGTGTGGTACGGCTGCTGGCATCGGTACTGCCGTGTCCCCAAGCCACCCTATCCCACGGTAGATGGGGCACTGAGCACCCTAGCAGCAGTGCCCACAGCCTTGGCTCATGGTGCCAGTTGACATCCCCCAAGAAAGTGCTCATGGGGAGTTTTAAAGGTGGGGAACACGGGGAGCAGGGACCCCAGCTCTTGGGCAGACGGAGAGGCCGGGGGGCTCTGTGTCACGCTGCCCGTCTTAGCTGGGATCTAATCGGCTCCACAGTGAACAAGGGCAGTTTGTCAAGCTTAATCTTCCTCATTGGAGGCCCTTTGGCACATGGGGGGCACAGGGGGTAGCAGGGACCCCAGGCACCCTTAGCACCAGGTGGTTCCCACGGGCACCTGTCCCATGCAGACTGCGGCCAGAGCCCAAGCCTGGCAGGAGCTGGTGGCACTGGGGAGGGCACCCGCCCTCCTGCTTGGCACGGGGGTGGCTTTTGGAAGCCAAGCACGAGGCTGCGGGATGGGTGCCCATACCCAGCCTCGCCCACGTGGGCGGCAGGAGCCCCGAGGCTATGGGGATGGGCACCCTGAGGTGTGGGTACCTCCCTGACCGCAGGTGGGAGGGCAAAGTCTGCTGGCACCACAGGGCTGCCCTGATGCCAGCCTTGTGCCTCTGCCCTCCTGTGGTAAGCGTGCTCGGGAAGATGATGCAGAGGGCACCCGGCACACAGGGCCTTGGTGCCATGTGCTGGCTGGGCATGCCCTGCTCAAGGCTATGCAAACCCTACAGCTGTGGGTGCCCAGCAGTGCTCAGCCCCTTCCCTGCCCTGCCTGATGGCCTTTGCCAGGGCAAAGTACCCGTTTACTGAGCCACGCCAGGCACCGGCCCAAACAGACCATGGAGAAGTACCTTTGCCCACAATGTCAGAGGGCTGTGGGCAACGGAGGGACTGTGGGCACAGCGGGCAAGGAGGACACCCTGAGATGCCAGCAGGGAGGCCCGGAAGGTGACAGCTGTAAACATGGGGCTAAGGTTGCAGGCGGGGGAGATATGCTATCTTGGGGACAGAAAGCTAGGGCCGGGCATAGCATGGAGGGTAAAGGGTGCCTGGGTGGTGTGGGGTACTTATGGGGGTCACACCGCTCTGAGCTGAGGGCACGCTGCTGGGGAAAGGTGTGCCCGAGGGTCCCACCACGGGGCTGGGGGCTCCGATGGGTTTCCCTATTGCTGTGGGGCTGCGGGGCGGCACCGAGCGTCCCCCAGCGGCCCCCAGATGGAGGCAGCCCTCAAGGCTCGGAGGACATGGTGGGATGAAGCAGGCGTCATGGGCGCTGCTCCTTCACAGAGCTCCTGGAGAGGGAGTATCACCCCAAACCGCCCCTCTCCCCGCGACGTGCTGCAGTGCCCCGTGCCCCCCGCCGTGCCCGGTGCTCCCGGTGCCCGGTCTCGACCGAACTCACCAGGGTCTGCTCGTACTGCAGCGCCCGCTGCTCCGCGCTCTCGGCGGAGGCCATGGCGCTCCCGGTGCTCCCGGTGCTCCTGGCCGTGCCGGTGCCGGTGCCCGCGGCAGCAGCAACTCCTCCCGGGGCCGTGCGGGGCGGACCGGGGCATTGCCCGGGGGAGGGCCCGGCCGCGCTCCGCCTCCGCCGCTCGGACGGCGGCACCCGGCACCGGGCAGCCCGGCACAGACCGAGGGGACGCGGGGTGGGGGTCGCTCAGAGCCCTCTAGCCGCGGTGGCCCTGGGGACACGTGTTTCCGTTCACGGGCACCTGGTGGGGTCTGGCAGCAGCTTTACTGCAGGGTTTGGGGTTTGAGCAGAAAGCACCGTGCCCACGCCCAGCCGCAGGGTCAGGGTTGGGAAGAGGAGAGCCCAACGTCTTGGCGCCGCCAGCAAGGAAACAGGAACCGGGGATGCGCACAGGTTGTGGACACCCCAGCACCGCGAGGACCCATCGGAGGTGCCTGAAGAACGTTCTTACCGTGGCACTGCCAGCATCAGAATGGGTGCCCAGAACACGCTCTTCACTGCCGGATAGCAGAGGCTCAGTCCTCTCCGCCGGGACGCAGGAGCACAGCTTGGCACCGGTACTCCTGGGGCGAAGCGCTGCAGTGTGGCACAATGGCTGCTCTCCCTCCGGAGCCGCCAGCATCTCCATCTCACCACCTCAAAGGGCTCTGGAGCTACTGGGGCAGTTGGAAGGACTGAGCTTGCCCTCTCCCTGGCGGCACAGCATGACACGTTCAGCCACGATGGAACTGTGGCACTGCCAGGCTGATGATGTGGGACCAGGAACGCGCTGGTTTGTGCTGCCCAGGTGCCACCCTCCGCGTTGACGTTGGCACCCCCAAGGGTGGATGACAATGGCCAGGGACGGGGTTGAGGTTTGCCCTGCACCACCCTGGGAGGGTTCATCGCCGGCCGTGAACCAGTTTGCGGCGGGCAGGCAATATGTGAACTCCCCATTTATTGTTTCCCTGGGCACTGAGTCCCCTCCTCATGCGTCAGCTCCTGGCACTGCCTCACGCATCCGGAAGGAGCCCTATGCCAGGACATGAGTGCTGCTGCCAGTGGGCCACTGGCCGCAAGGTCACCACTGGCGCTGCCCCCCTGCTGGCCACGGCACCATATGGGCACATGCACAGGGGCTGGGACACTTCAGCTGGCACCAAGGACTTCATGCCCACCCTAAATGCCACCATGCCATCCTCCTAATGCTCTGGTGCCAGTCCCTGGTGTCAAGACAAGTACCGGTGCAACCCAGTGTCCCAGTATATACTAATGCTGCCCAGCATCATTATGCCAGCGCATCCAGTGCCATCCCAGCAGAGCCCAGTGTTACTTTGCCTGACTTAGATCCCAACCCTGGCACCTTTGCCATAATGGGGATGCACTGTATCCGCTCTGGCATTACATCTTTGACCATGGGCACTGATTAGGGCCACCCCAGCCCTGCTCCAACCCCTCTTGTGACACCCTGCAGCCCTCCATTCTGTGTAGAATCCCTATGCCTCCAAGACCCCATGTACCCAGCCACATGACCTGCATGTCCCCAAAACCAGCAGCACCAGCACCCATGAATGTGTGATACAGAGGAGAGCAGTGGGCAATATCTCTGTCTTTAATAAATACATTCGGGACCCCCGTCCCTATAAATTACGCACCAAGTCCAGATGAACTGGGGTGGGCACAGCGAAACGGGGGTGAGAGGGATTTTACACTATGTACAAAGCGGGCACGATGCCTGCTGCACCCACCAGCCGGGAGCTCGTGAGTGGGAGTGCAGAGTGTCCCGGCTCCCCCAGCCCTGCTGCTGGCTACTAGGGTGGCTCAGCACTGCAGCTGTGCCCAGAGGGGGTGCCTTCCCCGTCCCTGCTCCTCTGTGCCCCGTGCCCAGCCGTGGGGGGGGGCAATGGGGCTCTGTAGGGCCATCCAGCATCACTGCGCTCTCAAGCTGCGCTCACTGCTCAGTGGCTCCATGACTCTGCTGTGGCTTCGTGCATCTTTTCTGGGGGCGCATCCAGGGCTGTGGGGGGAAAATGGGGTGAAACGAAGGCATGGAGGGTGTGCAGGTGCGTGATGGTCCCCGAGGGGGTGCAGAAATGCACAGTGTGCTGATGGGTGCCCGAGTTCAGCAGCACCCACTCACCGCGACACTTGGCACAGCAGGGGTTGTCCCTCCTGCTGGGGCTGGCACAGGCACCTGGCGGGCACTCCTGGCGCTGGCAGTGCGTCTCTCCTGACTGTAGGGCACAAGCAGGGCTGGGACACAGGGGTACCTGCACCGCCAGCCCAGCTCTGTGCCTGCCTGTCCCTAAAGCACTTGGGGTGGCAAAGGGCATCTCCGCATTCCCAGCACACTCACCACACACCAGCACAGGATGCACTTCATCTCCCCAAAGGGTGGCACCGAGGGGTGCCAGCTCTCATTGTTGAGGTACCAGCGGCGCCCAAAGCGGCACGCACGGGGTCCGTCTGCCTGCATGCCATCGGTCAGCTCAGGGACACTCTTCTCAGGGGCTGTGGAGAGGGCACAGGGAGACTGCATGCCCACAGGGTGTGGGAGGAACGGTGGACAAGGGGGAAGCAGGGTGTACATACCTGGGCACTGCTTGCAGCAGTCGGAGGGGCTGACGCGCACAGGGTTGGCACAGGTGAGGCGTGGGCACTGCACCTTCTCGCAGTGCACTTCACCCGTGGTGCCCTGTGGGGAGCGTGCACAGGACTCAGGGGGGCACTGGAGCTCCCCTGCTTTGAGACCCCCAAGACTCACCTTGCAGGTGCAGATGGCACATTTGATGAGGCCGAAGGGCGGTACGACAGGGTGCCAGCGGGTGCCAGAGCCTCGCCACGTCTTGTCCCCATCAAAGTAGCAGCCTGAAAGTGGAGGAGGTGGGCACGGCGTCCATGTGATGGCTGTGGTGCCCTCAGCCTGTGCCCAGGGGACTCACCCTCACTGCTGTCCCGTGCCCGTTCCAGCTTCAGCTGCTCCTGCTCCATCTTCTTCTCTACAGGGATCAGGGAGGGCATGCTCAGGGTACCAGAGTGGGACCCCCACCTTGTACCCATAGAGATACTGCCCACAGCCCCCTCTTTCTGCCCCACACCCCCCCCCAGGAGCTCCTTGTGCCCCCACACCTTCACAGACGGGGCAGCACAGCTCCTCAGGGTGCACCTGGCGGGTACAGTTGAGGGGCTGGCACAGGATGGGATCGCAGATCACTGTGCGCTTCTGGGAATAGCAGGCACATTGCTCATTGAAGGATCCATCATCAACGGATCCACCCCCAGATCAGCCCTATAACCCCATACCTGGCAGCTGCAGATGGAGCACTTCTTGTCGTAGTCAGGTGCCCAGCGGGTGCCATGTGCACGGTGCTGTCCCTCGAAGAAGCAGGAGTTGGGGTCCTTTTTCAGCTGTTCTACATCCCTGCTTTTGGGGCCCTCTGAGAGCCCAGCCTCCCCGGTGGACAGGCGGGCCCCTCCTGCCTGGCAGCGGTTGGGGATGTGCACCTGGAGGGCAGCAGTAGGTTGGGACCATGGGTACCTGGCTGGGCATCCCACTTAGGTGGGCTCATGGCTGGTGGCACCGTGGCACCATGGCTGGTGGAGCACATAGCCGTGGGCATATGTGTCCCCATGCTATGCCCTTCCCAGTGCCAACCCCTGGGGATGTGTCAGGACCACATACCCATCCCCGCATCTCCCCACGTGGGTGTGCCTTGGTGCTGACTTGCAGGAATGCAGTGGCCTGTGCTAGGTGCTGCAGAAGCTCAGCGTCCAGGTCCTTCACCACCCCCTGAGCCTGTAGGGTGAGGGGGACAAGGGGATGTGGGGACAGTCCTGAGACCTGTGGTGACACTGTGGTGTAGCTGCTGTGAGCCCTCCTCACCTCAGTGCCATAGAACCCCTTGAGCATCCGCTTGTGCAGGTGTGGCCGTGAGCCCATCTCGCCCAGCTCGGCCACACCGTGCAGCTGGGCGCTGACTGTGCCATCAGCTGGGCGGCCCAGCCCCGCCACCACGATCTCGTAGTGCAGGTGGCAGTGCTCATCCAGCGACAGCCATGCATGGCCCCCGGCCCCGCTGCTCACTGCGGGGGATACCAGCTGCCCCGCCAACGGCACTGGCATCTCTGTACACAGAGAGGGGCGGTGGGAGGTGATGGGTGAAGGGCTGCACTGCTGCGCCCTGCCACCCCCCGCCTCCCCCCATGTACCTGTGTAGCGTGCCAAGAGTCCACTGTAGGGCAGGGAGATGACCTGGCCCCTCAGCTCACCCTCTACCCAATCCTTGGTGGCCACGTTGAGGAATAGCTCGTTCTGCAGCAGCATGTGCGCATCGCGGGCACTGGGGCTGTGCCACACTCCCTGAGCCTGGCATGAAGAGGGGAGAACACACATATGGGGTTGTGCCCACTTGTGCCTGTGCCAACCTTGTGCCATGTCACCAGCACTCACCAGCCCATCCCTATAGCTGGGGGTCATGTCAAAGAGGACGTTCCTCTTGTTCTTCCGCCGCGGTTTGGTCTCCAGTGTGACCCCCACCACCTCGCTGGCTGTGCCCACCACCCGCACCTGCAGGCAGGGCATGGACAGGCAGCAATAGGGTGACCAGTGGGGTGCAGTGCTGTGCCCGGTGCCATGCCTGTCCCCATTACCTGGTATTCCAGCGTGCCGTTCTCATGCAGCGCCAGCTTGGCTGAGCCCACCGCCCCCGTCTTGGTGGGCTGCAATGCGTCTGCGCCGCACAGCACACTTTGGATGGCTGCACTCAGGCACAGAGAGCAGAGAAAAGGGTGAGGACAGGGTGGGGGCAATGTCACTCCCACACCCCGCTGTGCCCTGCTCACTGTCACAGCTGCGGCGGGCAGTAATGGTGCCCTCCAGCTGGCGCGGGTGCTGACCCTCGGTGTCAGCCACGATGCGGAGCTGCCCCTGTGCCAACCACTGCAGCTCATGGGTGGACAGGTCACTCAGCACCTCCGCGAAGTCGGGGTCCTGGGGGTAAAGGCACTGATGAGGGAGATGCTGGAATACCCAGGGCAATGGGGATGGGGATGGCTGTACCTCCATAGTGATGTTGGCATGCACCTCACGAAGCGTCTGGCCTTGGTGCAGGATACGGACCCGCAGCGGTACCCAGGGGGACTCTGGGCATGGCAGAGGGGTTGGGGCTGCAAGGGGTGGCTGGGCATGGGGCTGTGCCCACTGCTCCCCAAACCCACCCCTCTACAGCTCCAAATCCTTGCACAACCCCCCACCATAACCTCCCACCCACCCCCATGCAGTCCCAGCCCACTGTACCTCCACACACACTGCTCCAAATGCACAACCCAAATTCCCCTGCACACACTCATCCTGACCCCACGCATCCCAAGCCAATTGCACACCAGGCACCCCCTGAGCCTCCCCCGGTGATGCCATGCCCTGCAGCAGCCCATGCCCGTCCTCACCCCCAGCGCCCGGCTCCAGCAGCCCACGGGCCATGAGGATGAAGTGTAGGTTGTTCTCAGTGTCGCTCAGCGTCAGCATGGCCATGCCCCCGGCCCCAAGATGTGCGGGGTCTGATGAGGTCAGGATAGCACCAAATGTCTCTGTGCAGGGAGAGGGACATGAGGGGCACCCCAAAGGGAACCCCCCTCAGGGTGGGAAGTACATGGAGGGGGATCTTACCTGCAAAGAGCGCGCGGTGCTTTAGGATGTGCCCGTGCACCTCTCCAGAGGGCTGCGCACGGGTGATGAGGGACACGCGGAGCTGCTCAGCACGCAGCAGTTGTATGTTGGCTTTGGACACCGTCCTCCACATCCCACAGAGCTGTGGGTACAGCAGGGCTGGGCATGGGGTGCCGACATTGGTGCGCCGTGCCCCCCGCCCTGCCCTCCCCACTCCTCTCACCATGCCATCCTCAGGGGCTGCGCTCTTCTGTACTGGGTGCTCAAACAGCACGGTGCCCTCAGGGTCGCTGAAACGCACCCGGCTCGGCCGGCCCAGCCTGCGGGCATCGGGGGTTGAGCAGGGATCCCTTCCTCACGTGCCTGGCACCGGTCCCACGCAGTGCCCGGGGGATGGGGGACATGGAGCAGGGTGCCAGCTGGCATTGGAACCCAGGGGTCCCCAGGTTGGCACTGTGTGTGTGGGGAGGTGCACATTTGGGAAGGACGGCGGGGAGCTGAGCGCTCGGCCTGGCTGTAAATTAGGAGCATTTTCGGCTCTGTTTGGCTCCCCCTGGTTGGAGCTGGAAATTAGTCACCACTTTACTATGCAAAGGGGCCTGGAAGTGAGGAAGAGCAGAAGCAACCCGTGCGGGAAGGAGAGAGGGAGAGAGAGACGGACAGTGGGCACCCGGGGAAGGCATGGATTTGGAGTCCCGTGGTGGTGCCCATGAGCTGGGCCATATGGTGGCACAGTGCCTGCATCCCACTGCACCCACAGCCCCCCTCCTAAAATCACACCCCACCCACACAATGCTGCGATAGCACTGAAGGCATGCAGAGGGGAAACTGAGGCACAAGAGGCATCACATCACCAGGTTTGAGGGTTTCAGGCTGTGCTCACCGCTCGTAGCTGATGGAGAAGAGCAGGTAGGAGCGCAGCAGGGTGAAGCGAGCCTTGGCCACCGCGCTGGATGTGGGGTGCCACGGCTCCGGGCCACTTGTCAGCAGGGCCACGAATTCTATGGGGGATGACAGTGATTACTATAGGAGCATGAGGATGCCCTGTGCTGTTCTCCCTCCCTGGGCTCACCTGTGCGGGCATCGTCGCGTGCCAAACCTTCGGAGCTGAGGTAGGAGCGGTCGTTGTACGGCTTGTCCATCTCATCCTCCTTGTCCTGGAAGTACTCAAAGGTGTCGAAAGGTGGCTCGGAGCTCTTCTCCAGAGGTCCTGGCAATGCTGGCAAGGGGGACACAGAGGGGAGATGGTTGTGGCACAGGTAACCCTGACACTAAGGAGCCCCTCCGTGGGGGTGCCCAGTGTCCCCAGGCTGATTCCAGCAGTGGGTGGTAGCACCACGCTCACCTTTGGGACAGGTGTGGCAGCAGTGCCCGGGCAACAGCGTGGCACGGGGGCAGGTGGGAACAGGGCAATCCTGCTTCATGTTCTTGCAGTTCACTTTCCCCACTGGTTTCCCTCGGCGATTCCTCTGCTGAGGTGGTGAGAACCGTGCCAAATCGTGCCAAACTCTGCCACAGATATGGCTAATCCCAACACCCAGCCCCAGCAGATGGCACAGCAGTGGGTACCAGTGCTCCCCTGGCACAGCCCTGATCCCCTCAGCCCATCTGCACAACCCCTGGGCCCCGCACACCTTGCACAGCCCCCAGCTGTTTGTACGGCAGCCAAATCCCGGCCCCCACTCCCCTGCCCAGCTGTGCTTGGCCCCTCCAGTCTCGGCCTCCGGGGGCTGCTGGAGGGAGAGGGCTGTCCCCGAAGAGGGGAGGAAGGAGAATGAAGCATGAGCCTTTAACCCTGCTCTGCTGGAGGGCACCCAGGTGTGGGGCCGGCTGGAGGAATCCCCGTTGCCCTTTCCCTCGGGGTGGGGTACTGAATGAAGGGGTGATCCCCCCCTCCCCAGCAGGGCCTCATGTGGGGGGCGGGGGGTCCCCTCTCCTGGCAGGGGGAGGAAGGAGGGCACTCACCGTCTCGCAATGGCAGATCACACAGCGCATCACCCCGAAGGGCTCCCCCAAGTCGGGGTGCCACGTCTCCTCCAGCGCATAGAAATGCCCCCCGAAGGCACAACCTGCAGATGAATTCCCACCCCATCATGGGAACACCCCCCCCAAGAAAAAAGTCACCTCCGAGCCGCGGGCACCCCCCTGCCGCAGCCCCGATGGGGCGGACAGAGTCCGGCACCGCCCCGTCGGGTACGGACCCGGTTATTGGGACCGAACGGCGGCACGGGCAGGCGGGGGGGGGGGGGGGGCAACGGGGTGGGGGGGGCATAAAAAGGGTGCACGGCGGGGATGCAGGAAAAGAGGGTGCACGGGTTGGAAGAAAAAGGGTTGCATGCAGCGGGGGTGCACGGAAAGGGGGATCGAAGGGAAAGGGTTCAGGGAGGGGGTCCTACCTGCCGCCCCCCCGGGGGGCAGCGGCTCGCTGTCGGGCCGGATGGGCAGGGCGAGCTTGGGGCGGGCGGTGCGGGCGGGCAGGGCGAGCAGGGCGAGCAGCAGCAGGGCGGTGCGCATGGTGCCGGGGAACCGGGGGAACCGGGCGGCCGGGGGCGGGGAGGGGGGGCCGGGCGCTGCCTGCCGCCTCCGCTGCCACCGCCTCTGCCCGGCCGCCGGCCCCGGCCCCGCTTTATAGGCGGCGGCATGGGCAAGCGGGAGCTGCGAGCCCTGTGCAAACAAAGGACCGCTAATGAGGCGCAGGCAGCGGCCGGCCGGGGGGACGCGCCCCCGCCGCGATCCGAGCTCCCCCCCCCCCAAGAGGTCCCGGCCCACCGGGCGAAGGGACACCTTCAGCCACTGAGCCCCTGCTCTGAGAGAATAAGGTACCTCTGCCCATGGGTATGCTAGGGAGACCCCCGTCTGTGAAACACCATGGGGACCCCTTGGCATGGAGCATCTCTAGGACCCCCCCGAACCGTTGGTCCCCTCCCAGACGTGGAGTACCTTGGGTATGGAGCTCCCACTGGACCCTGTATCCTTTCACCCACATGTCCCTGGTGAAGCTTGGCATGCAGGGGACCCCCTCACATCCACACAAGACTCACTGGGGCAATGCAGAACCCAAACCACACCCCCCTCCGTGGGGCTTGGGGTATTCCTGTGCGCTGGACACCGTGAGTACACCCCAATCCACATCCCTCCCCACGCTGCCCCAGGACATAAGGCCCCTACAAGCCCTCATTTCCCCCACACCATAAGGTCACCCTTCGGACAAAAGAAACATCTCCCCTCAGCATCCCCCCAAATCTGCGCTGCGCCATGTGATGTCAGACTCACGCACCCCACAACGTGTGCCTTTGGCATCCCCAAATCCCAGTGCAGAGGGCAATCCCAGAGCAGGACCACAGGACCACAAGCATGAGAACAAGACCTGGGGTCCCAGGGAGGTGCTGTGTCTGAGGGCATGGGAGCAGCACCCAGCACGGATTCTGGTCTTCACCCACATGTGCCCAGGCTGATGAGGGCAGCAGCGGTGGTGGGCAGGGAGCAGACACCATGGGAAGGCCTGGGGAGAGCACGGTCCAGCTGGGGAAACTGAGGCGCAAGGCACAAGTAGGGGAGAGTGGTGTGTGCCACCCGTGTCTCCCCCACCAGCAGGGAGGGAATGAGGTGCTAGGTCCCCCCACCAGTGGGGAGGCAGGCGGGTGTGCAGGGGAGGAGGGGGAAGCGCTGGGCTGCCAAAATCAACTCTGGGCGGTGCAAACAGCCGGCCAGCTGCACGGTGTAACTAGGGAAACACTGCGCAGCTGGAGCACAACAGGCCCTTACCTCCCCAGAAGGCTCCTCCTGGGCCTCCCCACGGCACAGCGAGTGGCTAGGGGGGCTGCAACCCCACACACCATATCCCTGCTGCCAGATGCCCCATCCCTGTGCCCTCCCCCACCCCGCTTGGCACGAGCAAGCCCCGGCAAGGGGTAGCTGGGTTTCCCCATCGGGACATCCCATTGCCACCTCCAGGGCTGGGACACCACAGACATTCCATATGCAACACCGTACTGCTCGCAATGGGCTGTGCCCGGCAGCGTGGCACCCCATTCCCATGCCCACCCCGTCAGTGCCACCGACCTGTCCCTGCTCCTCTCTCCCGTTGTCTCTGTTGGCCTGGGATCCGGTGACAGGGGAGGGCTGGGGGCTGCGTGGCCGTGCCAGCGTCACCGCCTGGTGCCCACCGCCGTGGTGCAGCCTGGGGGGAACGGCGGGGAGCGAGCAGGGCTGAGCGGGGAGGAGGAGGCGGGCGATGGCTGCCGGCCGCCCTGCCGGTGCCAGGAATCTGCCGCTGGCTCCGCGCACCCGGAGCTCGTCACAGTCTCCTGGCTCGGCTGCGGGGATGTGGGGAAGCAACAGGGGAAGCTCCCTCCCCTTTCCCGGGAAGGAAGGAAAGCTGGGAGAGCCATGGCCTTGGCATGGGAGAGACTGAGGCATGGGAAGGGCACGGGGGTAGCGAGGTGTTCACTGCTACAACAGGAGCACATGGGTTGGGAGGAAACGGGCATGGGATGAGATAGGACACACACGGGCATCCCTACCGCACAGCCCCACGCGGTCCTGAAAGTCCTGGAAGTGCCCCCCCCAGGGGTCTCTGTGCTTTTGGGGTGGGAAAGGGTCCCGGTGCCGCCAGCTGGTTCCCGGCGCCCGCACATGCACTGGGAGCTCCCGGCACAAAGGCGGCTCTGAGGCTCCCTGCAGCCGGGCCTGGCGCCGGCACAGCCCCAGCGGGACAGGGCTGCCGGCTGCGGGCAGCTGGAGCTGCATGGGGACAGAGCCAGGCAGCCACGGCTGCTCTGTACCACCCCATAAGCCGGAGCAGGTGCCCGGCCCCATGGCATGTAGGTGCCGGGAGCACATCAGGGTGGGCACACTGATGATGGTACTCCACTGTGGACTCTGCGTGGGCTGTGTGGGCTCTGTGGCCATGTGGCCACGAGGGGTCACTCGGAGGGGCCACCATCTCATCCCTCTCTGCCCAGTGGTGCCGTGCCTGGCTTAGGGGTGCCTGTGCCAGCACTGCCGCCCCATGCAGCTCCCTATTGTCTGTCCCTATTAGCTGCTGTCTGCTTCAGGCTTTGAACATGAGCCGGGCTCAGGGCGGCAGGAAGGAGCCTCTTCTCCCTAGGGATGGGGTCGAAGCGAAACCGCACGCCCTAACCCCTTCCCACAGCCTCCATCCTCCTCCGGGCACCTTGACAGCCCGTGCCATGAGTAACGGGGGCCAGACCCAACTGGAGCTGGGGAGCCACAGAGACACCCCCCTCTCCAAAAAGAGCCCCCCTCACCTCACTCACTATGGCCTCCCCAAAGCTCTGTGCAGAACGAAGCCATGCCCCGTGACTAATCCCCCCCCGGCCTCGCACATACACGGCGGGGAGGGGGGTGCTGTCGTAATGGGTGGAAATATCTCATAATTCACGTTGGACATGGGGATTGCAGCCGTTCCGGCAATATTTGCACAACTGGCGGGCGGCTCGCAGGGCTGGGCCGCCCCAGACGAAGGCAAGGGGGGTCTGGGGGCGGAGGGTATTTGGGGGTGGCAGGTATGGGGTGAGGGGGTGCAGCTGGGGGAGCGGCTGCTTTTCGTCTCCAGACACATGGAGTTTATTAGGGACTGCGTGTTCTCAGCACGGTGGGGATGGATGGGGCTCTCTGTCCCTTCTTGCCTTGTGGCGGAGGGGGGGGCCAGGATGTGGGCAGAGACCCCAAAATATCCTCATGCGCTATGCTCGGGGCTGTGCCCACTCCCAGTGGCCCATCACGGGGTACCCAAAGACCACAGAGATCCCCTTCATCCCTATGGGAAGAAGGCAGGGAGCGCGTGGGGCACGGGGGGGCCCTGTTTGGCATGGGGATTAGCACGCTCCCAGAGCAATCGATGGTGGTCTCCCCCCCCCCCCCCCCACCGGACATGCAGGCAAATATTTGTGCCCAGACTTCGCGGGACGGCGAGAAGGAATTTCATTCTTGCGCCCACCTGCGGCTTGACCGCCTGGCATTAACCCCTTCACCACCCCAGGGGATGGAGGGAGGTGCCCCCCCTGGTGCCCCCCATGCGGGCAGCGGAGTGGGCAAGGAGTGCGACAGGGCAGCATTTGGTGCAGATGGTTGGCCGCAGCTCTGGGCAGGCCTGTGACAGTGCTGATGGTTGTTGTGGGCACAGCACAGTTTATCCTGGCAGTCCCCTATTAGACAAACCCTGTGCAGGGCCTGTGGAATATGGAGAATGGGCAAACCATGCCAACCCCCCACCCGGCTGCCCTCTGCAGCACAACCACCTTCCTGGGCTGCTCCTGGGAGTGGGATGGTGGGGCATGGAGAGCTCTGTTTGCCCACGGATGTTTATTGACAATTTGCAAATGTAAAACAGGACCGGAGGGGGTTGAGATCTTTGCCTGTGGTGGGGTGAGGGGAGCACAGGGCCTGCTCACAGCATCCTGCTGGCACCCCCAGCTCCGTCCCTTGTTCCCCAGCCTCTTTGTGCCCAGCTGGGCCCTGAGCAAACGGGGCTGTTTGCTCACTCCGGGATTAGCTGCTCTCTTTGTTCCTTTGACTTTCTCTTCCCTTTATGCCGGACCCTTTTATGGGGGCTTCAAAGGGGGCTCGGAACCACCACCTCCACCCCCCCCCCCACTGCCTGCAGAGCTCATGTTGGTTTCCCGTGTCTCACTGCTTTGCAGCAACATCCTGGCGGTGCCTACTGGGGACACCTGGGTGGCCCTTGGGGACAGCAGCTGTGTCACCTGCCCAGTCCTCCCCCACTGCCTGGCACCTCCGGCTGCCCTTGGCACTTGTTGGAGTGGGTGTGAACGGCTGCTCGCCACAGCAGGATTCCCGGCACTTTGCACCCTGTAAGCAGAGGTGGGAAACACAGCACTGGGATCCAGCCAGCTGCACAGCTCCGTGTCCCCCCAGGACAGCACATCCCAGCAGTGCCATTCCCAGCAGGAAAACAGTGAGCTGCCTGCTGGCATTGCTGGAAGGAACATTTTGGGGTGAAGGGCACCCTGCGGTGCTCTGGTGTCTTCTGGCATCCAGCAGGCATCCTGCCACGTACCAGCTGCCCCTTTTCCCTGATGAGTTTTTCGCCTAATTATGAAGGTTATGGGGCACTGCAGAACTCCAACCCAGCACCGTGAGGGGCAACGAGCCCAAAGAGGGACGGGGACCAGGGCATAGTGTTGGGGACCGTGAGAAGGGATCAGAGTTGGGAGTGAGGACAGAGCTGTCCCAGGGTGCCAGCAGGGTGCGTTTGCAGCCCGTCACGTCCGCAGAGCTGGGACACGGCCGTACGGGGAAGCCCAGCGGTGTTTGACCCCAGTGCTCACAGCTGCCGCCAAACCGTGCTGCACTGCGTCACCAGCGCTGCCCCCATAGCCAGAATGGGGCTGCCGGAACCCACCAGGACCCCCCGCCGCTTGCAAGGTGGGTTGATGGCTGTGGGGGCAGGGGGACGTGGGATGGGCACAGGGGGGCCGAGGTGTTTACCCTGGTTCCTGTCACCTGGCCAGGGGCTGCCGGGAACCGCTGGCCACGAGGACGGGATGGGAGCGTGTGAGAGCAGTGCTGTGTGTAGTGTGCAGGAGGATGAGGTCTGGGGGCTCCTGAGTTGGTGTGGGTGTGAATGCAGGGGGCTGCGCGATGGTGGGATGCATAGGGGCCATGTGAGCATGCAACCCACAGTGCGCATGCGTGGGGCTGTGGTGCAAGTGGGGGTGTGGGTGTGCACGTGAGCACAGATGTGCACGTGGACACATGCATGTGTGCACTGCTGCCCCTGGGGGTCTCTCCAAGCTCTCTCCACCAAAAAACCCCACTTCCTGGCCCCCACGCCCCATGACTGTCTCTCAGCTCAGAGCACCACTGACACCAGCTATCCTGCCGTTCCAGGACCACCTTTGTGCCACAGATAGGCACGGCCACCGTTCCCAGCACCGATATCCCTCTCGCAGATCACTCACGCCCAGGGCGAGGGGCAGGTGAGTGCCTGAGGACGCCCTTCCCGATCCCGGAGCCAAGGGAGGAAGCGGCTGGAGGCAGGAAGCCGTCCCCAGGGCCCCCGGAGCACTTTTGCTCGAAGGTCAGCAGCAACACAACAGGAAATCACGCTGCCTCGGCACGGCGGCCGGGCCAGAGTGCTGCGCCGTGCTGTGCTGCCCGAGGGGTGTTCCCAGCCCCCAGTCCTCCATCCCGGCCCGGCGGCTTGCGGGGGGGGCCCGCACCACATCTGCCCTCCATGGAAGGGGGACGGGAGCCGGGGAGCAGCCGCAGGCCCCAGGGCAGAGGATGCAGGGCTGAAGCCCCCAGCAGAGCATGGAGCTGAACAGTGAGTGCGGGGTAAAGGGGATGGGCATGAGTGGGAAGGGGCACTGCTGTGGCAGTGGAAAACCAAATCACAGCCCCAACCTCCCTGGCACAGGCACAGCCATCACCCCACATGTTAGAAGCGAATGCCAAGGGTGCCTCTGGTTTGGTTGGAGCTGCCCACTGCCAGTTTGGCATCTCCCTGTGTCCAGCCTTGGCAGCAGGTTCTGCCCAATCTTTCTGGGGACAGGTGCAATGCTGAGGTGGTAACAAAGGACACAGGCGGATGGACGAAGGGCTCTCAGAGATGGCAGTCACCAGCATGGAGCTCAGAAGTCAGCCAGCTGAGGGGTGCCTGGGGCAGCAGCATGCCCATGGTGCCAGCAGAGACCACACACAGGCGAGCCCTTGGCTGCTGCAGTGGCGAGGAGTCGACGTGCACTGCAGGAGGCTGCAGGCAGGGATTCCCCGAAATGCACGTGACAGCCAGAGCTGCTCCTGGCACAAACTCCCCAAAGGAAGGCCTGCACAGGGAACACAGCTCAGCTGCCTGCCTGCTTCCCAGGCTGGAGCTGAGCCTAAAACCCAGCACTGATGCTTGTCACTTCCCCCCAGCCCTTCTGCACTGCTGGGAAATCCCAGCTCTGCCCAGAATCATGTCCCCAGAAACAGGAGGGAGACAAGATCCTTCTCAGCCTCCAAAACCTCCTCTTGTCCTACTACAAAGCAATTCCAGACACCACCAGACCAGGCAGAGCAGTTGCTGCTGTAGGCGTTACCTGAGCTGGGGCTCTTTGAGGAGGGTGGCCAGGTGCCCATGGGTATCTCCTTCTTTCCCAGGACTACTGCTCCTCACATCTTTTCTCCTGCACATCAAAGAAGGCCATGCCAGGCCAATGGGGCCGGTCTGCGACAAGAGACTGATCCAGAAGTACATCGGGGAGGCCAAGGACATGGAGAAGAGAATGGTGAGGAAGCAACGCCTCCCAAAACCCAGTATCAGGCTGGGCTGGCAGAACAGAGCTGGAAAAAACTCCCGGCGTCTCACCACAGCAATTCTTCTCCCCCAACAGAGCGAGTGCCAGGCACTACCCACACTCAGCTGCCCTGTGGTTCTGCCTTTGGTGGACTTCAACATGCGACAGTGGAAAAGCAAATCGGTGAGAGGGGCTGGGAGGATGGTGCTGGGGTGCCTGTGGGAGTTGAGAAGGAGCCCCTGGGTAAGCAGAGGGATGCGGTCACCAAACAAGCTGAACAAGAGGCTTGTAGAAACAGTTGGTGGCACAGGAGCATTGTGTGGAGATGAGGTGGAGGATCCCTCCACATCAAGGGTGGGCATGGGAACGATGGGCCTGCAGCCCTGTGCCAGCGGGGTCAGTACACACACTGCTCCACAGGATGAGATCAAGTGGCGTGAGATCCTGTGCAACCTGGTGCTGCTGGTGGGTGCTGTGACAGAAGCTCAGGGCCAGGTGAGCCAGGAATGTGGAGCCAATCAGCTGAGACAGCTCTATCGACATGCCAACTCCTTCCTCCTGCTCCTGCAGACCTTTGGCTGGGAGGTGAGGCCTCATCGCGTGAGCAAGGACACCTTCAGGGCAGGTGTCAGCTGGGCATGATGGCATTTGTGACCCCCTCATCTCACTCTTGCCCCTCAGGAAGGGCTCTGCTGCTCCCCCAGCTCCATTGAGCAGACTCAAGTCACTGAGATCTTCCTCACCTACCGACAGTTGGTGCAGGGCAAGCTGCGCTTCTTCTTCCACAACTTGGCTAAGGACTCATGTGACTGAGATTGGGGCAAGCAGGGACCTCCAGCCCAGGGCCTGATGAAGCTGTACACAGGATTCAACACTGATAAGAGGTCAGAGCAATCCCATAAGACAATGAGCCGTGCTCTGGGTGCCCAGGAAGGTGCCACAGGGAAAGGGTTGGCTCCTTTTCCACAAGCCTTTGGCTATCACATGGCTCACAGCCACACCTGTGCAGCACGAGGCACACGCCTTGCTCCTATCAGACTGTGAATGCTTTACAATTAAAGACCTATTTTTCTAAAGGATTGTTTGTGTCTTCCTGTTACCACTGCTGTGGCACTGGACTGGGAAGCATACACCAGCCTCTGGGAGAGGCAGCAGCTGGGGGATATGCTCCTGTTCTCCCCACAGCATCCAGCTCCCTCCTGCGGTGGCTGCCATCTCTGCAGGGCAGCTGGGCTCTGTTAAGGGATGTGAGATGATAACATCCCCTGCTTTCTGGTATCCACCTGCCAATCTCACTGTGCTGAGTTCTGGGGTCACACAGCACCATTCAGGCTAGGACAAGCCCCTACAGGAGCCACAGCCTGCAAGCCACTGTCCCTGATGTGGTAGCTTTGCTGTCTGCTACCACAACACCCTCCATGAGCATTCCATCTTCATCTACCAGCCTGCCTCCTGGGAAGACAGCCTCACCTCTCAGCCACAACAACCACATCTAGAAAACACATAGCAGTTTAATTAAGGAGCCACACCTGTCTCAGAACAGCACGTTAGAAAATGATGCCCAGCCTTAGCACAGACAGGTGTATGTCCCAGTCCAGCTGCCCCTGGCCAGAGCTGGGGCTAAGCCTGCTTTTGAAGTGCAGGAAGGTGAGAAAAAAAAAAATCAGCAGACAGGACCACAGAGCACCCATGGTCTCCACTGCAAATAAGGGACCAGCCCCTACATGGAAGGGAAACAGTCAGAAAAGAGTGGGATGAAAAGGGGGAATGCCCCCTCCTACACCACCACTGGAGGAGCTGGGCAGCAAAGGTGCTGGGGTGGGATTTGGGGTGATGGTGTCCTGTTTGCTCGCCAGCAGAATGTCTCTGGGGCAGGCAGCCCACTGAGGTGCATCATCTCCTAGAAGGCCAACTTCTTCATCAGCAGGTAAACTCTGGAGTCCACTTCAAACCCATGCAGATTGTTTGCATCTCCCTGAAGGCGCATGAGCAGCCCCCCGTAGGACACGTAAGCAGAGCTGGGGCAGGAGGAGAGGAGCGGTGAGAGCAGGGAAACTCATAGGAGACCCAATCAAGACACTGCTGCCACCCCACCACCCTCAGGCAATGCATCCCCATCTGGCAACAGACACTCACAGGCGTGTGGCTGCTTCTGTGGACGTTTCATCCCCCTCAATCCTGTACACCTTGCCATACATCACATACTCGAACTGGTCTGCCCTGAAATGAGATGAGGGGAACTCAGAGAAGTGCCAGAACTGTCACCCCCCCTCCTTCCCGCAACCCCTAGCAGAGCATCCTCTGGAAGAAGGCACCTCGCAGCCTTTCAGCACCCCAACTCCTCCACCACTGCGAGCCACAGCACCTGGAGGGCCTGTCATCTGTAGGGTTGTACTCCCCATCATCCAACGTGCCATCCTCATACAGGGTGCTGGCAATGACCAAACGGAATTTGTCACCTGGGAGGAGACAGCAAAGGAGCAGTGTGAAGGCACAGCCAGAGCAATGGCAGTCACAGTGGCAGCTGCAGCACAACTGCAGCAAGGAATTGCCCTGGTGAGTTTATTATGAACCTGGTTCCTGTGTATTCTCCAATAGGATAGCAGAAATTGAGGGAGACACGTACTCTTATCTCTCCCTACAGAAATTTATCAGCACTGCAGAGCCACCAGGTCAGCACAACTAATGTTTTCATGGCACACAGCAAGGGAACTGCATGGAGAGCCTTGGAAAGTTGAGCTTGCCTTGGGCAGGTATGGAAGATCAGCCCCTTCCTCATCTTATTTATGGTAAGTTTTCGATTCAGTTAACGTATTTAGGCATGGAAACCCATTTCAAAAGCTCTCCATCAGACCCGGTTGCCATTAGCTAACACAGATTCGCTAAGGGGTATCTCTAGGGGATGGGTCAGACCTGATTCTAAACAAACCCCACAGCGCAATGAGCCCGAATGGAGCTCAGCCCCAGCAGCGCCAGCACCACGCACCCCTGCGACGAAGGACAGCGCAGTACCACGCACACTCCTCTAGCAGCAGGCCAGGCCCCCCTCCTCCCCGGCCCCCTTCCTCCCCATCCCGGCGGCGTACCGAGGTCCACGGGGTAGATCTGGATGTTGACGTCCAGGATGAGGTCCATCTTGAAGGACTCGCTCTCGCAATGCAGGCGAGACACTGCGCAGAGCGGGGCGGTCGGCACAAGGGAAGGCCCGCCGCACCCGCCCCCTCCCACGCCGGCACCGGGGCCGCCCGGAGGCCCGAGTGAGAGTTAAGGGCTCAGGGAAGAAGGGTTGGGAACGGGGGGGTTCCAGCTCACCGCGGTCGAACTTCTTGCCCTCGGGGTCGATATCTTTCACATCGAAGATGTCCTCGAAGAGTATCCCAGCCATGGCGGAACCGCCTCGCGCCCGCTCCCGCAACAGCGCACGGTGATGACGTGTTTCCACATCCGACACACACCAGGCTGCGGGCAGCGGGGCGGAAGAAGCTTCATGGTGGGCGGGGCTAGACCTACGCCTGCGCGGTGCGGCCGGCAGATGAGCCCGCGCGGTCTTCGCGCCGTCAGCAGCGCCCCCTGCAGGCTTGGGAGGCGCACTGCGGTGCGTGTGGGGGGCGGCAGGGGGCGCTGCGCGGCCGCGGATCGCACAGCGTGGGCCGGGCACGGCGGCGGGGAGCGCGGAGCCGGCGGGCACCTCCCAGCGGGACCCGGCTCTGAGCGGGGCATGGGGGCTGCCCCCGGCGACGAGCCGTTCAAGGCCCCCCAGGAGCAGCCGGGGACGGTGCGGCTCTCGCTGCCGGGACGGTGGGGGCAGCGGCGCACCGAGCACCGGGAGGCACACGGCGTCACGCCTCTGCCCTCACGCGTCACCCCCCACCCTACCAGTGTCACACCCTCACGGTGTCACCTTCTCTCTGTGTCAACCCCCCCAGTGCCACCCAGCCCCCGCTGTCAGCCCCTCTCCATGGGTGACACGAACGGCTCGCTGCGGCCGCGCTGTGCCGCTTGGGTGGGCGGAGGGATGCGCGGGTACAGAGGGACACGGAAGGACAGAATGACACAAAGGACAGAGGGACGCGGCTTGCCGGCCCCGCACCGCTGGGGATGAGGAATCGAGGCTGCGGGTGGCCGCCGCTCGGTGCCCCCGCCCGGAGGCACCTGCCAGGTGCCCGCCGTCGCCTCCTTATCTGGAGCCAAACAAACCTTTCCAGCACCTGGTGCCGCTCTGTGCCCGCAGCACCAGCTCTCACCCCCCTCCCCTGGGTCCCAAGGCTGTGGAGACCCCGCAGACCGACTCCAAGTGCTCTGCAGTCCCCGGTGCACTGGGATGGTGGGGGCAGATATATTGGGGGGGGGGGGGAGGTGGAGCACAGCTCTGTCCCTGCCTTAGTGCACCCCAAAACACCCCAGCACACAGTGGGACTCGCTGGGGGTCCCTCCATGTGGCTTCTCCCCAGGTTGAAAGTCCCAGTGCTCACAGTGCTGGGCTCTGTGTGTGTGGGGTGGAGAGGGGAGGGGGGGTTAGCCATGGGGCTGTTATCTTCCACTGATAAATTGTACAACATGAGCGTGGCTTTGAACAGCGGCCAGGCCTCCATCCGGCAGGATGGCGTTGGGGGGCCAACACAGTCTCCAGTGATCTCCAATGGGGGGGGGGGGGTGGTGATGGAGATGGGGGAAGTGGCTTTGGAATGAGGGGCTGATGGGGATGGGAAGCACGTCCTCTGCACCTCCTGGGGTGCTCAATGGTCCTCAGAAGCAAAGCAGAGAGGCACAGCGGGTGGCAGGACCACGGTGGCATCTGGGTGGTTGGGCAGCCCCAAATCCCTGCCTGCACACCAAATCCCTGCTCTCTCCCCAAAGTCTGCCCGGCTCAGGGTGGGAGTGGTGCTTCAGAGGTGGCTGCGGCCCCTCTTATCTGTGAGCACAAAGGAGCCGCAGCACCGCCCTTATGGAGCAAACAGACTGGGGAGAGGCTGGGAGGGCCCGTTGGCATTGGGCATTGGGGTGGCACCGTCCCCACGTTGCGGTGCTATGGGGTGCAGTGGTGACATCCCCCCACTGAGCAGCCCCCCCTAAGGCTGGGGCTGGGCAGGAAGAGACCGAGCCGAAATTAAGCTGTTAATGAGTCTGTCTGTCACCGGGCTGCCAATTACCCATGTGGGTAAGGAGGAGATGATGGAGGTGGCATGGGGCAACCTGGCAGCCCACCCGATCATCCCCTCATTAGCACCGCATAACCCCGAATGAGGGACAAGGCCCTGGGCAGGGATTAGCCCCTTCCCTTCCCTGCTGAGGCCGTGATGGGCGATGAAGGAAGGAAAAAATGAGCTTTGGGGGAAAAATATGTGATAAGTGTCGGTCCTCTGCCCCTGGTGTGCAGGGTCTGGGGAAAGGCCCGTGCCCCACAGCTCTGTCCCTGTCCCCGAATTCCTGCGGGCTGATGCTGACGTCTGTTTTTCCGTGACACCTCAGCCGGTGCTGCAGGGGGGACAGGGCCATCTCCCCACAGCTGTCATCGCGCTGGGCTGTCCCCATGATGGCCCTTATCAGCGGGTGGCCCTGGGCTGCAGGCTGCAGCCCCCGATCCCATGGTGGTGGGGGGCTGCGTGCCCTTTCCTGCCACCCTCTGTGCCCCACATGGGGTATTGGGGATCTCTGGGGTGCTGGGTCCCATGGTTCTTCCCCCAGAACTCACCAGTGCATTCCCCCCCCATCCCAGACCCACCAACCAAACCCGGCCAAGCTGGGTTAGGATGAGAGCTGGGGGATTTCGGAGGGCTCCAAATTAGCTTAATGGCTTTGGAAGACAAACAGATTAGAGAGCTGCAGCAGTCAGGGCAGGGATCAGCTAAATTGGAAGCAGAGGCAGCGCCCCAGTCCCTCCGGTCAGCCCCAGGCCACAGTCCTGCAACACCCACCGGCTTGTCCCCATCGCCCCCATCTCTCCCTGCAGTGCTGGGTCACAGCAGTCCCTTCCCTCTGCCCTGGGTTTTGGCCACGTGTCAGCAGCCTCCGGGCGTTGCTGTGCTTCCCCTTCCCTTTCCCTTCCTGTCCATTCCCCGTTCCCCGTGCCCCTTTTCCCTGCCATGTCCCTTTGCACCACTCTTCCCATGCCATGCAGGCAGCAGGGCCACCACTGCCACCGGGTGAGAGGGGACGTGAGGGATGCCGGGCATTAGAGGTGCAGGGGGGCATGGGGCTGCTACCAGGGCTCTGTCGGTTTTGGAGTGCCATCTCCCAGCATTATTGGTGAGCTGAGTGCGGCAGGTCTCGGCAGAGCAGCAGGAGGAGGAGGAGGAGGGGAGGAAGGCCGGGTGTGGGGGACAGCCTCCTGCTGCCATGTCCCCCCCAGCCTCGTCCCCCTCCCACCACCGCTTCCTGCGCGGGCGGCCCAGGGCTGGCGATGAAAGCCGCCCCAGCAGATGTTTCTGGCTTGTTTTCATCTCATTAACCGTTTCCTCTTTTATTATGGGATAAATTATTAATTGTTCGAAGCGAGGAAGAAAGAAAAGAGAAATCCTGACCGAGATCCCGGGAGGGAGGCGGGCATGAAATGGTACAGCATGGGGAGGGCAGGGGGAAGGGGTCTGTGGGCTACAGGCAGCCCCCCGCAGTGCCCCCAGCCCCAAAAAGAGGACAGGGGTGTGCGGAGAGCTGCCGGCACCTGGCCTCCATCAGCAGCCACTGGAAGTAACCTGGGCAGACAGGGGCCGGGGGGGGGGCTGAGCCACCTGGCACCCGGCACAGACCTCTCCTGCCGCGGCTGAGGATGGACGCACTCATTGCACGTCCCTTCCAGAGCTGTGAAAAGGGGCTCAGCTCCACTTCTGCCCCGTGAAATATTCATGGCCCGCATCCACGAGTTAATTTAATTGCCCTGATGAGGAGCTGAATAATTTACGCTCTTCTTTGCCGGTGGGTCGGGAGACATCATTAGCGGCTGAGCTGGGAGCAGGGGGATGTGTCCCCGGGGCTGAGGCACCGAGACCCCATGCAGCCCCGCAGCGCTGTGCCTGCAGCCTCCCTCCAGCCCCATCTCGACACGCTGGTCCACAGCCAGCAGGATGAAATATGGCTCCGAGAAGGGGCTGGGGCCGTGCCGGCGCGCTCCGGATTCCTGAGATAACGGGGACAGGCAGGACAGGGACCTTTATTTACATTTTTTTCCCTTGAAATGGATGGAACCGTTTCTTGGAGGGACCCCGTCTGGCTGCCATGACACCAAGAGGGGCTGTCTGGGGGTGGCCGTGATTTGGGATTCATTCCCCTGAACCCTGATGCTCATCCTCTGTCCAGGCACCCCATGCAGAGTGGGGCAAACCCCCAATTTTCCCATCCTCCAGCAGAATGTGGGCCCGTTCCATGCCCTCCCTTCTTGCCCAGCCCTATAGCTCAGTGGGAAGCTACATCCCATGCCTGCTTGGTGGCCTGGGTGAAGCCCACAGCAGTACTGCTTTATGGCCACGCCAGGAAATCTGGGGCCAGAGGCCGTGGCCGAGGCAGGGCTGAGCCAGCGGGGCAATAACACCCGCGTTTCCTCCCGGCTGTGCCGCATCCGGCAGCCCCGTGCCGTGGGGTAAAGCAGAGCTGGGGGGCAGAGCCCATCCCCATAGCAGGGCTGGGGTCCTGCAGGTGTGCCCCGCGCCGAGTGCAGCTGTGCCAGGGAGAAGTTTTGCATGGGATGACCCCAAAATGCCCTCTTGCAGGGTCCGGGCTCTGTGCCATGCCCCTCTCCTGGCATCCCTGCTCGGAGGGGCCAGGGTGATCAGGGTGTAATTAAAAACGCAATTAAGCACTGCCACTTAGCAGAAAAGTCATACAGTTTGGGGATAATTATCTGACAATATAACAAGTTGCCCAACATTAATCAGGCACTGATCTGCTCCTGCAGCTGTGCTCCCCACTCTGGCCCCACTTGCTTAATGGCATCGTTTAGGAGACAGCCATAAATCAGCTCCTTATGGGGGGTCGTGGGGGGGCAGCACGGTGTCCCCTGGCCGTGGGACCCTGTTACCTCTGTGCCCTCATTTGGGGGTTTTTGAGTGGGCATCGCCCATGGGTTTGTGTGGGATACTCTGATGGGGCATCCCAATGGGGTGGCTGTGCTCTGGGGGCACGCTTCCCTCTTCTCTCCCCACGGGAACCCCAGCAGCCCCATGGGAACCCAAGGGATGGGGGTCCTGTGGGGCTGGGAGCTGAATTAGCAGCTCTGAAGGCCATCAGCGAGTGGGGAATTAATGAGTATTTACAGCTTGTGTTTGCCGGCGTTAATGAAGTCCTTGTGCTGGAACAATATTAACTCAGGAGCAGACGGGTCCTCCGCCAGCATCCCTCAGCATCGCCCCTATTCTGGGCAGCCCCAACCTGCATTCAGCTGGTGCATTCAACCAGCGCCCCCATCTTCACACAGTTGCCCCCACGGGCAGCCCCCAAACCCTGCCCTTCCCCGTGAGCTCGGGATGGGGACACAGCCCAGCATTGCCCCCACTTCTTAGGGCCGCGGATAAAAGCGGGGATTGTCCCCTTTGTGCCCATGGGCTGGGGAGGGGGAACCCAGAGGGAACGCGGCAGCTTAAGGCATTCACTTCTCCCCTCATTCGCCGCTTCTGCCGCAAAATCCCATTACAAAGGGCTTAGCGGCCGCGCCGAGGAAGAGGTCACTTGTGGGGGCCCTCGAGAAGATTTCCCGGCCATAAAAAGCGCGAGAAAAGAGCAACCCCAGCGGCACCGCGAGCCACGAGTGTGGCCACCAGCAATGGGAGCACCGAGCCCGCTCTGTTCCCGCTCTGCCCTCCAGGCTGTGCCCGGCAGGACGGTTACAGCCCCCAGCTGGGTTAATTCACCTTTATCACCCCAAAAGCAAATAAAATTGGGCTGTGCATTGATCTGCCGGCTTTACGCACGGCCATAAAGCAGCGGTGCGAGCGGAAGGGCGCTGCCAAGTGCCAGCTGTGCCACCCCACTCCTTGAGTCCTGCTTTGTCTCCACAGTGCCACCGGCACCAGGGGACCCAGTATCCAGGCATACGGGGGGCTGCTGGGAGCCCCATGTTGTGCGTGGGGCGCTGGGTTTGTAATGTAGGGTGGGCGCCTGTGGGGACACGTGGTGGGTTTTGGACATGGAACACAATGTGTAGGGGTGCAGCGTGCCATGGGGGAGGCATGAGGATGAGGCAGGGACACGGCACAGCTGTGGGGTTGGCACCGCTTTTGTCTGCAGCCAGAGCAAGGCGCAGGCGGTCTCTGAAAGGATCAGGGCGAGCGCCCGGGCGGGATGGAAATGAGCCCCCAGGGGTCCGCCCGACACAAAGGCGCCCGCTGGGGTGGGCCGAGACCTTCCCAGCCCCTCGCCACAATGTTTGCAAATAGCAGAGGCCACTTCTTGCGGGGCCGCCAGCAGGGAGGGCCAATGGGGCTCCCACACCCCCAGCCCAGCTGTGGGTCTCGCTCTGCCCTATAGTCCCCCATATAGGTAAGGGGCTGCCCTGGTGGCTTTGTTGGCAGCGTGGGCTGCGGAGCCAGGGAAGCGGGGAGGAATGTCCCCACTCAATGCCCACCACGCCGGGGCTGACAGCCCTGAAATCGGGCTGTCACTTCCCGTCTGGACAGCCCTTCACCTCCATTCGCCGTGCCTTGTTAGGATCCCGCCGCATTCAGCCAAGACAAACACTGCACTTAACCCTCCGGATCCCGACGGCCCCTCCGGAGGATGTGGGGCTCTGAGCAACACAGTGGGCACGGGGATGTGCCACCACCATCGAGACCTCAATGGGATGGGACATCCCAGCAGGGCAGCATCTCTGGAAGCGGTGTTTTAGGGTCACTCCAAGGCCCTCTTCATATCCCCCAAGGGGACACCCTTAGCCCACCCCAAGTCCTCCCTGCAGACCCCACGACCACCCCGAGCCCACATCCCCTTCCCACAGCCCCCCCAGTGGGACACCCACCCCGCAGCACCCCCTGGCCCCGATGAAAGGGAGCGCAGAGCTTTTCCTTTGACACAATTAAGGAGCGTAGGGTCCCAGCGCCTCGGCCCGCCGCAGTGTGTTAAATTAATGTAGCAGAAAAAATCATTATGCGGGGACACAGATGGAAGTGACCAAGCAGAAAATGCGATGTGCAGCGGCAGAGGACCCCTGTTACCCATGTAAACACAGAGGGGAAGGACGGGTTTCCCAGCACTGGGGCGAGGAGGTGACCGGGGTGCCCCTGTGCTGGGGCTGGGGCAGGACCCGCACCGCTAGGGCTGATGTGAGGCACTGGGGTGGGAACAGGGAGAGGGGGTCATGGCTAACCTGGGTGTGGGGCACAGGGCCATGCGTGTGGCCGAACCCAGCTCGCAATTACCATGTCATTATGTGCCGGCACAGCCGCGGCTAACGGAGCGGAAAGCCGGCACCCACGGGAAATGGGGTGGTGGGGGTCCCATAGGGACACCTGGCCCCACGTGTGCATGTACCCTCTTGAGCACACGGGCATCCCCTGAGCACCCCTGGCATCAGGGTCACCCCCATGTACGCTGCTTTGTGGCTGTGGGGACCCGCACCCCATCCAGCAGGGAGGGATCCATGGGAGTTCTGCTCCTCGGGTGGCTAAACCCTAGGGGCAGACAAAGCCTGGGGGTGGCACGAAGCTTCTCAGCAAACCCAGGGGGCCCTGGGGCTGCGCCTTGAGCAGAAATCCCAAATATCAGGCAAAGCTGGGCAGGGAAATAACAGGACCTGATGCCACTTCTCTTCTCTCGCCACCAGGTCCAACCTACTGCCAAGACACGAGCTGAAACCTCATGATTTGACCCCATAGTATAGTAAGATTCCAGGTCTGATTTCACACGGGAGCACGCTGGCAGAGCCCTAATACCCCACACAGCTTAACGCCCCTCGTTAGCCCCCAGCTGCCCCTGATGGTGAGAAGCTGACCCATGGCTGTACCCCAGGACTAATTAGTGACACGTTGGTTTTTGGTCACCTGAGCTCCCAGTGCTGGCATTGGGGTGCTCCCTCTCGGGGTGACACTGGGGGCTGCCCTCTGCCCCAGGGCTGTTAGGGTTATCGCTGTGGGGCTGTGTGGGATGATAACCAGAGCTCCCTGCTGTCAGCACAGCGCGGTGTGAGAGCACATGGGGATGCTCCCTGCACCCCATCCCTGCCTTGGGGACACCCTGGGGACAGCGGATCCTCCCCATCGCCCCCCCTCCAGCTTTGTCTCTCCACATTCCCACCCGCCAAATATTCATGCGGGCCCCTTTGCTCCCCGGGGGGCTGCTAATCCCCCCGAAACGGGCCGGGGGATTGTTGACCGAGCTGCCATATCCCTTGAACAAGCAAGTGTGGGCCCCACAGCTGCTAGAGGATTAGCAGCCACCCTTTCACTGCCGTGGGCCCTGTGCCCCTGCTATGGAGCACCTATGGGGCTGCACATGTGCATGCATCTGTGCAAAGCCATCAGCACGCATGTACATGCATGCAAAGGTACTGACATGTGTGTTCACAAATGCAAAGCTACCAGCACACGTGTGTGCATGCAAGAGACCCCCCCCACCATCTGCATCATACACACATGCAAACATGCAGCATGAGGGCACCCATGGGGCAAAACCCCCTGGGTGAAGGTGCTGGGAGCTGCTGGCTGTGGGCAGAGGCATTGCGAGGAGCAGCTCCCACGCTCCGGAATTGTGGGTCACCGGAATTACATTAATTAGCTGATGCTAATGGTGGCTAATTAGCAGGCGGCTGTGCTGATGCAGAGCCTGCATGGCTGAGCCATGGAGCCACGCTTTACTCAAGGGTGAGACATGTGCCATCGTAGGGGACAGTGCAGCATGGAGTGATGTCGCCAGCAGAGCTATGGGGATGAGGGCTATCGGGCAGCCCTAAGAGCCCCTGCTGGACTGCCCCCAGCTCTTCTGCTATCTCGAGTGCTCCCTTGGGTCAGGGTGGATGTCTGCACAGACAAGTGGGTGTCACTGGATGCCCAAACTGCTGCCACCTTCATCCTCCCTTATGGAGACCCCTGAGTGCCGGCTGGGTACCCAAGATTAGTGGGGTGGGAAGGGAAAAAGACCCTTTGTTGTGTCTGTCCCCATCCTGGATGCTCCAAGTGGCACATGGTGTTGCTGGGGACTGCAGTGGGTGCCACCCCAGGGATGTCCTGCACCACCCCAAGTGGCAGCCAAGGGCCTGTGGTCAATGCCTCATCCCCATTCCGTGGGGCAGACATCCCCACCTGCCCCTGCCCTGACATTTGGTGGCATTTAGGAGCATTTGGGGGCATTGGGGAGGCATTGGGGCTAACGTCAGCCAGGCAATGGGGCGATATGCAGTGGGCATGCGTTCTTCCAAAATCACCAGCGCTGGCACAAGCCACCGTGCCTCTGGTGCGAGCGGAGAGTGTGAAGTTAGGAGATAAAGAAGGAATTAGGAGATAAAGTCTGCCTAATCCCGGCTGCTCCATGCAATTAAAATGAGCTTCACCCTGCTGTAATTGGATGGAAGCTGCCCGCCAGCAGCACCGCGGCCGGGAGGATGCGCCGCGCCGAGCACGGGGACTTATCTCCGCCGCAGAGAAGCGCGAGGGCAGCGGCACCGGGCGCGGGAGTTAATGGGATGAAAGCGGAAAGGCTGACACAAAGGATTAGCACCCGAAATCCCAGTGTTTGCTGGGAAGGTTTCCTCGCATGGCACTGCGGATCTATGCTGGGGAGGGGGCTGCCCTGGCCCCCAGCCGCTCCGTAGGGTCCTAACAATACATCCAGCTCCCGGCATTAAACAGGAATAAAAAAACCCAAGTGCAGATTAAAAGGATGCTGATGAAATGCCAGCAGATGAGTTACAGCCCTAATAAACCACCTCCTCCTGACGGGGGTGGGAACGGGGGGCGGTTTATGAGGCCATTTAGACGGCGCTGGCAGAAAGGTGTAGGAAAGCCATAAAGGCTCCGTCGCCTCTCCTGGCCCCTGAACACCAGAGCACGGCTGTGTCATAAATCCACAGCAAGGCTGGGGGCCCCCGGCCCCACTGCTGCCCCAGGAGAAGCTGGGTGAGGACGGGGTCTGGGTGAGCGGTAGCAGCTGTAGGGTGAGAGAAGGGGTGGAGTCACCCAGGCACAGGGGCTGGGATGTGCCCTGACCATTGGCCACTGCTTGCTGCTCAGCTGGAGATGGGGACAGAAATGGGGATGGAGATTGAGAGAGGGATGGGGATGGGCACAGCAGTGTGGACAGGGATGTGGACACACATGGGGATGGGGATGGTACTGGCTAGTGCTTTCCAGCTCAGGCTGCCTCAGTCAGCCTGACTCACCACATCCGGGTTGGGTCATGGTTTCAGCTTTGTCCTCCTGGGGCACAGCCTCAGCCCCACACCTGGGTGACGCTGGGGACAGTAGGATAGATACACTTGTGGCTATGGAGCCTGAGCCCTCTGAGAGCTGGTGTAGGGCTCTTGGGGAATGGTTTGGGGGCAGCGGGAATCTGTTAGGGGCAGGGGGCAGCTGGGGATCCCCAGGAGCAGACAAGACCCCACGGTCTCCATGTAGGACAAGGGTGGGGGCCCCTCTTGCCATACCACATCCTGACCCAATTTTGGGTCCCACACCTCCCACCGCTTCCCACGCTGCCTCATTAGTGAGGAAAGCCAGGAATGGCACGGAGCATCGGCAGGCTGCGAGCGGGGAGCCGAGCCCAAACCCTCACGCAGAGGGGGAACTGCGGGTTTCTCCCGTCCCTTTGAACTCCAGCAGCAGCCTGGAGCTGCGGTTCCCTGAGCACGGAGCGGGGAATTGGGGCCTGTCCTGGGGTATTGCTAATGGGCACCCATTCATACGCCGTGGTGGCCCTGGGACATCGGGTTTCTGATGCCATCCCAGGAGAAGAGAAGGTGGCAGAGGGGTGGCAGAGTGGGGACGTGGGGCCAGGAGGCGCCCCGTGACTCAGCCCTACGAGAAGCAGAGGTGGGGTAGCGATACCAGTGCTAAAATAAACCAGCGAAGCGCGGGGAGAGGAAATTTCTCATTAGGCAGCAATGTGTCGCAGAACCTGTCTGACACAAGGACTGCCCCACGGCCCCCGGACGGGCACGGAGAGATACTGCGAGATCAAAGCGGAATGAGGGCAATAAAGGGGGATCGGAACCCTTTGGGCTTCCGTCTGCGGAAGGAGGAGTGGTGGGGGGGCTGGAAGGCCCTTCTGGGGAAGATTCCCTGTCCTGGTGCTGGGATGCTGGAGGCACTGTGTCCCCAGTGTCACTCTTTGGGGATGCTCAGCCCTGCTTAAGGAGGGGACAGGATTGTGGTGTGACAGTGGGGAGGACGGGCAGAATGGGCACCATGCCATGTGGCAGAACCAAAGGGGATGGGAAGGAAAGAGTGGGAAGAAAATGATTAAACCAATCCTTTTTTTTTTTTTTTAATTAATAAATAAATTAAAAAAAAAAAAAAAAAAAGCCCTGGGAAAAAAAGGCTGTGTAGGGTCCTGGCACATGAACAGAGCCTGTAAGTGGTCTTAAAAATTACCAATAAATAATCTTAACGGGAAACAGAAGGAGCAGAGCCGGGGCGCTCGTGGGTGTCTTGCTGCTCCCAGTGAGCATGGGAAAGTGGCCGGGTTCCTTCCCTTTGTGCTTTGTCCCCCCTAGGCGGGCTGAGATGCTGCCCTGGCTCTGTCCACGGGGCAATGACCCGCCTGGATGGCGTCCTGCCGTGTTCCATCCCATCCCATCACATGGATGCAGGTTTCCATAGGGCAGCAATGGGGCCGAAGTGCGATGGGGACAGTCAGGGGGCATGGGCACCCATGGCCCCATCCCGCTGGCTGCTGGCTGCCATGGGCTGAGCGGTGCTGAGCCGTGATCCCTTCCAGCTGCTCCGGCCCCAGGCAGCTGACGGGGCTGCTGGAGCATCTCCCTGCCAAGTCACTGAGGTGTCAGCCAAGAGTTAGCAGCGACAACGCCAAGCAGCCGGGCGAGCCGGCCAAGCCGTCCGCAACCTTCCTCCTCCTCCTTCTTCTTCCCCTCTTCCATCTCCTGCTCCTCCTCTCCCTCCTTGCAGGGAGAGGCTCAGTGCTCCCACCCTGGCTGGGTGCCCCCATAGCTGTTCCCCACGGCCAGGGGAAGGGTCCCGCTCATGGGGCAGCCTGCATCCCGTCCACGATGGCATTGGTTTCCATCCAATGGGACCCAACCCTGGTGCCACCCCGGTGTTTCCCCCCCGGGTCAAACCCCTCCATCTGGACCATGCATCCCCCCTTTCACCAGTGCATCTTGAAAGAGACGGTTCCCCTCTCTTGGAACTTTCCAGATCTCCTCAGAGTGGGGAACAATCGGAGCCTTTGTCTTCCCTTAATCTCCTGGTTAGGAATTAAAAGGAGGGAGGGGGGAGGGGGGGGGGGGGGGGAAAGACCCCAGCAGCACAAAAGGCTCTTTGGAAGGGCTGGGAGAGGGAAGAGCTGAGTGCAGGGAGGGCACAAGCAGGGCTCACCCCCGATATATCCCTCCAGGGACACCCCATCCCCATCACTGCCCCCCCTCCCCCATAGCGCACCCATAGTGGCACTGCAGAGCATCCCCACGGGGCGGTCACAGACTCACAACCCACCACCCCGACCCCACAAGAACCACGCGGGCATCACAAAGCTCCATAAAATTCCTTAAATAATTTAATTGAAAAAAAAAAAAAAAGGTCTTTTTTTTTTTTTTTTAACCTTTAGTTAAAAAATATTTGTACAAACGCACGCTCGCATTGATCCGCACTGCTGCCGGTGGTCGCCTTTGCTTTCTTTTCCTGTTAAATGCACCTTTCTTTCTCTCTGTACACATTTGTATGAAGGGAAGTGGCGGGCACAGCACGGGATGCAATACCTCGGGAGCAAACCCTGTGAGCTGAACCCCCCCAAAGCAGCAAAGCCAAGCGAGGAGCAAGCAGCAGTGGCTGCAGTGGGGAACAGGGCTTTGGGATCCCCACTGCAGGGATGGAGCGGGCACGTGGAGCTCCAGGGGTGCGGGCAGGTGGCGCAGAGCCCTTCAGCCGTTGCTGTGCTGCGCAGAGCCGTGCTGCCCTCCCGCTGCTTGCTGTTCCCTGTGGAGGAGGACGGGGTTAATGAGAAACCCAAGGGCAGGTGAGCGTTGAGGAAAGGGGAAAAACAGCACCTGCTGTGCGGCGCCTGGCAGGGAGGGGGGCACCCCGCGGGGAGCCTCAGCCCACTGCACTGCTGGTGGAGCAAGCGGGGTCTGGCACACAGGGCGGGATCAGAGCCCTGGGGAAGGATGCTGGAGGGGCCGAGGGCACGGGGACCACATGTCAGCAGCCCGGGATCCTTCCCTTGCCATGCACTTTGCAGCAGCGGGTGAGTTTGCACCCGGCTCAGCAGCTCCCGTTTGGCATCTGTGACTCACGGAGGCAGTTGCAACACTCCCATGCATGGTGGGAAAAGCAGGCTGCGGCCAAACCCTGTGGTGTGCTGTGCTCCCCATGTGCTGTGGGTCGGGGCTGGCCTCGCTCAGTTTGCGCTCATGGGGCTGCAGTCCCACAGGTCGAGTACAGCACGAGGAGGGAATGGGAAAAAGCACTATCAGCAGCTCCAGATTGAGTTTTGGGGCTGGCTGTGCCTTGAGACTCCAAGCCCGAGTGCCCCACGGGAAGGCACAGGGCTGGCACCCATCTGCTTGGCACCTCCCTGCTGGCACACATCAGTGCCCATAGGCATCCATGGGGACCCCGTGAGAGCGTCGGTGTTACAGCAGGGGTTATGGGCACACAGGGACATGGGAAGCTGCAGCCACAGGCAGTGATGGAGGCAGCAGCCCCCGTGCTGGTGCAGCGAGAGCGATCGAGCAAAGGAAACGCTGATAAAATTCTTATTGCCTTTATTCTGCCCATTGCCTCGCACAGTCCTGCCGGCCAGCACTCACGCACACACGCACACACTCACGCACACTCACGCACGCTGGGAGTCTCGCCCTCAGCACGGAGGAAGCGGGCTGCAGTGAAGTCAGAGGAAGGTGAGTGAGTCTTTTGGCAGCAATCACAGCGTGTGGCAGGAGCGGCACCCGCTCCTTCTGCATAAAACAGGAGGCTGGGGGAGGCCAGGCCTCCGTGTGGCCCTGACCCCGCTCCCGGCCCCGCTTCGGGGGCTGGAGGGTCCCTGTGCAAACGTGCTGATGGCCTCACTCTGCAGTCCAGAGCCAGCCACGAGAACCAAGAGGGTCCCCTTTCTGCACCCTCTTTTTTTTTTTTTAATATATCTCTCTCTATTATTATTATTATTTTTTTTTTTTTGCCTAACTCCCTGCATAGTAAATCTCACGGGGTTCGGGTTCTGGCGTGCAAAGCCAAAAAGGGAGCAGAGCCTTTCCCCTTCAGACACGTCCCAGTGAGGACCCTTGTGCGGAGGGGTGGAGTGATTGTCTGGGCCTTAGCCCTGTCCCTTGCGCCGTCTCCACGAGGGTACCGGGCTCGGTGAAGGCTTCGGAGCATCTGACGGACTCAGTGGACGGGTCAACAGTCTGTGGCATCAGGGATAGGGGAAAGTGAGGACTTGAGAGGGAAAAACCGGGGTGTAAAGAAATCCAAGAAGCAGAACATCTCTTCAAACTGATGAGCACTGAGACAGGGCGGGAAGCGGGATGCGCCATCTCCGTCCCATAATCCATCTTCAATATGAAGACTGCGTCACTGCCTCGCCGCTGCGGGACACGGGACGAAAAGCTGGGCTCCCTCTTGGCACGAGTGCCTCCGATCCAGGGAAGGGTGGCCCGGCCCAGCCTGTCCCCGGCGAGCGTCCGAGGCAGAGGAGCGCCACGGGAAGGGGAAATCGGGAAGCCGGGCTGCACCGCAAACAGAACCTGGTTGGCAGGTTCCCTCAGTCCGTTCCAATGCAGAGTCCCCTGCGGTCAAACCTGAACCGGCAGCGTCTGGTTCATCTGCAGTCTCATGTCCTGAATGCTGCTCAGGATCTTCTTCTGGTGCCCTGCTAGCGTCACTCCTATCCTCAGCAGGTCCCTGCAAGGAGAGGAAGATGGATTTGGTGATCTGCCCACCTCCGTACCAACTGGCACATGGCCCTGCCCCATCTAGGTGCACCAAGGGATCCCATCTTCACTGCAGCTCTCCGGCATCCCTCTCACACCATCTTTACCACCAGATCCTCACTCACAGACCTTAACCCCATAGGACAACCCCACATGCAATCCACCCAAGACCACTCGCCCCAGTCCCACAAGCAGGGACTCACTCTGCTGTCATCTGCGCCACCAAGTCAAAGGAGGCGAAGCCGGCGTTGACGAAGTTCTCCTTGTACCGTCCCATTTTGATGGCATCCAGCCAGTCTCCCACGGTGGTGAAGGTGGTGTAATCGGGCACGGTGCGGTCCAGGAGGGGCTGGGAGACACTGCAAGGCAAGAGAGCCATGGGTCACAGGGAGCAGGGGGTGCAGGGGTGCACATGGAAGCAGGGAGATGCCTTATCCCTGCTGTCTTATGTCCTCAGCCCTAAATGCCTCTGCACTCCCAAGGATTGGGGATGCCACTGACCCAGACTGGACGCTGGCAATGACCTTCAGGCTGGCAGCATTGCGGATCAGCTTGTCCAGCGTGTTGACGATCTGTGCAAACTTGGGCCGCAGGTTGCGGTCCCGCACCCAGCAGTCCAGCATCAGCTGGTGCAGCGCTGTGGGGCAGTCCATGGGGGGTGGCAGGCGGTAATCCTGCTCCACCGCGTTGATCACCTGCATAAGAGAGGTGCACAGAAGCAGGCTTTGAGCGTGCTAGGTCCCTGCTGGCGATCCCGAGCTCCTCACTCTTGGGTGAACACTTACATCCTGGTTGGACATGTCCCAGTAGGGTCGCTCCCCATAGGACATCACTTCCCACATGACGATGCCGTAGCTCCACACGTCGCTGGCCGACGTGAATTTGCGGTAGGCGATGGCCTCAGGAGCTGTCCACCTGATGGGGATCTTGCCTCCCTGCAATACACAGCACTGTTATTGAGGACACACCTGCTTTGTCCTCCCGTCCCCAGATCTGCAGATCCCCATGAGCATCCCATACCAGGGAGCTGGTGTAGGTGGGGTCGGCCGGATCATCCTCCAAAAAGCGGGACAGCCCGAAGTCTGACACTTTGCAGACCAAGTTGCTGTTGACCAGGATGTTGCGGGCAGCCAGGTCCCGGTGCACGTAGTTCATCTCTGAGAGGTACTTCATGCCGGCAGCGATGCCTCGCAGCATCCCCACCAGCTGGATGACTGTGAACTGCCCATCATTCAGCTGCCAAGAGAGAGATCAGAGGGGTTTTAACACCCTGAATGGACTGGGAAGGGATCTCTGTGTGCTACCACCTTTCTTCCACTCTAGGGCTATCCTGGTTTCTCCACCCAGAGATGTCTATGCATATCTTAGCCCTGGGGATGTCAGTGTGACCATACAGAGGGATGGAGAAGCTCGAGGTGGGACCAGTTGCTCACCCGGAGGAAGGAGTCGAGAGCGCAGTTCTCCATGAACTCTGTGATGATCATGACGGGGCGGCTCTTGGTCACCACACCCTCCAGGTGGATGATGTTGGGGTGGTCGAACTGGCCCATGATGCTGGCCTCGCTCAGGAAGTCCCGCCGCTGCCTCTCTGTGTAGCCCACCTTCAGTGTCTTGATGGCCACAAAGATCTCGCGGCGGCCAGGCAGCTTCAGGCGCCCGCGGCACACCTCACCGAACTCCCCTGTGGGGGAGAAGGGGATGAGCAGGCAGCTGGGGACAGGCTGTGTTCTCAGCAGATGCTGTGCCCAGCCCTGGGACTTGCCTGCTCCAATGACCTCCTCGATTTTGACGCAGGAGATATCAATCTCTTTGGCGAATTCCCGGACAGCTTCATTGGGGTCTTCATAGGTGAAGGGGTCAATGTAGACCTTCATCCCAGGAGTGACTGCAAGGGCAGAGGAATCATCACCATGGGGGATACGACATGGATGGCATGCCACACCTGCCTGGCATGGTTCTCAAGTAGCAAAGGCTGCACCTTCGCTTGTGCGTGGGGCAGGACTCAGGAGAAAGCACATGTGCTGGACTCACACTCACCATACTGCTGCAGCTTCTCTGTATACTCAGGATCTGTGCTGTTGCGCTGCTTCCTGCCCAAAGGAGACGAGAGGAGTTGTTCAGTAACCATCCCTTTCCTGATGGGGCAAAGACATTCACTGCCAGATTCCAAATCCCACTACAGGCAGCCAAAGCCAGAGTTCCTCGTCCGGCAGCAGGATCCCAGGGCAGCAGGTCCAGCCCTCTGCTCTCAGACTGGAGCTGCTGGAACTCTGCCCGCAAGCGGCCCCCACCTCACTGCAAGCCACCAATCCCCTAAAGCCACTACCTGAAGCAGACGATAGCGATGATGACCACCACGATGACAAACAGCAGTCCCGCGGTGGCCGAACCCACGATGAGAGGCAGCTCCTGGAAAGTCTTGCCGGTGGAGCCTGGTGCAGGGAGAAGCAGGAATGAGAAGTCAGGCTGGAGAAGAGGCATGTGCAGGAGGGCTGGGGGATGGAGGCAGTCCCATGCTGGCACCTACCATCCTCTGCAGTCGTCTGGAACTCGGTGGGGAGGCTGTAGCGGCCGTATCCAGCCACTGTGCGCGCCCGGACCTGCACCATGTACCGGGCATTGGCCTTCAGCCCGTCCAGCCGCACCGAGTTCTTCTGGCTGGTGACAGTGTTGGCAATGCCATCGCCCTGGCCCTGCTGCAAGGGAGACATGCAGGTGTCACCTCGTGACGTGTCACCCTGTCACTGTGGGGCTCCGGGCCAGAAAGGCCAGGGAGAAGGAAGAGATTCTCTGCTTTACCTTCTCAGAGTACTTGATTTCATAGTCAAGAATGATGCCGTTGGGCCTCTCTGGGGGAGTCCATGAGAGTGTCATGCTGTTTCCAGTGCTGCTGTGCAGGTGCATGGTGGGCACGGCAGATGGAGCTGGGAGTGGGAAAGAGAGGAAATTTGGCTGTGCCAGGCTGTGCACAGTGTGTCCCCAGAGGTCCTACACAGGATGGACCCCTGAGGAACTCACGACCTGCTTAGATAACCACAGTAAAAAAGCTGAAAAGCCTTGGGACTGCCTCTGAAGGAGATGCAGTCTTGCAGACAAGATGACAAGGGACCAAAGAATTGCTCAGAGCACTGAGCTGACACTTCATACTGTACACAGCTGCAAACTGGCCCAAGGAAGGACCCTGTGGATCCAAAGCAGAGTTCCCTGTGCTCTTCCTCTTGCAGGGAGCTCTGCACTCCACCCCACCAGTGAGACCTGTGAAATCAGATCAGTGTGGTGGCTGGAGATTACCAGCATGCTGGAGCTGGGCCAGGTGGGGCGGAAGAAGAGAACGGCGCAGCACTCAGCTGGCTGAGAAGCTTTGGGCTGGTGCTGAGCCTTCCCAGGCCCAGGGGAGGAGAAATCTCATCGCCTTCTTCCTCCTTTTGCAGCAGGCACAGCATCTCTCCGGGGTGGGTCTAGGAGCTCACCAGATCATCTGCCAAGCCTGCCCTTCCCTGCCTGCATGCGTTCAGACCACATGCCTTCCAGACGTGTGTTTAAATGGACAGGAGAATTCACTCAGGGGATTAGAGATAGTGGTGTGGGACAGCACTGACCTGCCTGGTTGGTCGTGATGTTGACGGAGGCGAAATGGGGAGGGTAGGGGCTCTTGCTGGAGATGCCATTCACCGCCTGGATCTCGAAGGTGTACTGGGTGTGGGCCATCAGGTTGCTGATGTAGATGCGTCGCTCAGTGAGGCCCAGCTGGCGCGGCACGAACTCCACGTTGTCGTCGCAGCGCGTGCACAGCCGCCGCTCCACGCTGCACTTCTTGCAGATGACGTTGTAGAGCAGGTCATCCCGCCCGCCCGCGTCCTGCGGCTCGCTCCACTCCAGCACCAACGACGTCTCATTCACGTTGGAGATGACGCTGCGTGGGGCTGAGGGCACACCTGGAGAGGCACGGGGGATGTCAGGGATGGCTGCCCCGTGGCGTTCCTCCCACCCCGGCTCCCATCCCACCCTCATGGCACTCACTGGTGCAGGCGCTGTCTGCGGGGTCGGTGTCTGCTCGGAAGAAGCCGCTGCGACATATGCAGACCGTGGCTGCTCCCGAGGTGGTGCGGCTGTTGGGAGGGCAGGGGGAGCAGGGGCCCTCGCCCTGCTTGGATTTGAACGTTCCCGGGCCGCATGCTGGAGGAAGGGAGAATGAACCCGCATTAACGAAGGGCACTCAGCAATGCTCCATCGGCTCCCTCCTGCCCACACCCAGCCCCAGGCTCCGTTCCTGGAGGCACAGGTCAGGGAAGGATGTGCTCAGCCCGTTCCCTACGGGAGGCCCCCGTCGCCCTGAAGTGCCAACCCCACCCCGAATCTCCCACCCTGGCCACTTGAACCACTTCTCAGCCTGTGGCGGCGGCACCTCCGCTCTGGCTCCAGCTCTGTGTGCTGAACCAGATTACAACATTCCTGCCCCCGCTTCCGATGCACACTGGAGGAGCCCTGGAGCTGGCCCCGCTCGCACGGCGGGCGCTCGGCCCTAACGAGGGGCACGTGAAGGGATTAGCAGCACTCAGGCCAAGGAGCAGAACGGCACTGGGAAATCACCCTGTGCCTTCAAATAGCCTCATTTAGTGCAGCCCTGTGACAATCGGGATGTGGAATCTTCCCAGCACGGGACCCACAACATCTCCTGCCCCATACCCACATCAGTGAGACCCCCACAGCCCTATCTGCCTGGCCCTGAGGCATGCGGCCGTCCCGGCAGTCCCTGAAGTGGAAACTCCTGCCCCATGCCTTCCTGATGACATCACCCTAAACACAAGGAGCTTCAACTTGCTTCACAGAGCCGTGGCGAGCGGAAGTTTCCTGCTATGAACCATCTCCTGACACCCTGCATGGAAGCCTTCCGGCACCGGGGTGCTGTGGGTCACTGCACCTGGGCACTGCAGGGACTGGAGCCACCCTAACTTCATGGCCAGAGCCCTTCAAAGAGAACAGGACGGGCCCTACAGCCTGGCTCACTGGCCTGACAGAGGTCTACCCTTTGGATCTCTGCATCCACCCTTTAGAAACTCAAGTTTAGCCCATTCTGGGCAGCCCAAAAGGAATCATCCCAAAGGAAGGGATGAAAGCAGTGCTCCATCCCCCTGAGATATGGAGGGAGCAGCCCAAGGTGCCGGAGCAGCCCCGGCACGCACGGGCCCAGCCCAGCCGCAGTTGAAGGCAGTTAAAACTGGGTGGATGCAGCTTCACACATCAGGAACCAGATTGCTGAGGAATGAGAGATGACTGAAACCTCTTGGACAGGAACACTCTGGGCTTCGAGAGCTGCCAAACATGCTTTGGTTATGGACAAAAGCCCGGATCTGTCGGGGACAAACCCCCCTGAAATAATAGAGGGGTGAAACTGGAGCAGTGCTTGTGTGGAGCTTAAAAGACCAGGCATGGGCTGGGAGTGCACCAGCACACAGCCAGGCCCTGGGTTGATGAGCCCACAGCCACCCCTATTCTCCGAGAGACCTTCCTCCTTGCCTCCTCCTCCTCCTCTTTGCAGTGCTGGCCTCGTTGCCACCCATTTGGGAAGGGGAAAAGCAGGCTGGGAGGCGAGGCCCAGCTGCACCGCCGTGCCTCAACTCTGTTTAATAAATCAGAGCATAAGGACCTCGGTGGCAGCGTGACAGCTCTCAGCCACGTTTGAAGCCGTAACTGAGCTGAAAGCTGATCCCAGGTCCCCGCGGATCTGTGTCATCTCCTCCTGCACGAAGCCGCCAGGCTGAGCTCCTCGCTTCCACCCGCAGCTCTGCATCTGCCCTTTTTTTCCCGCTGAAGCATCCTCAAATCAAATAGCAGCCCATAACCTCTGCACACAGATCACATCTCCCGGCACTGGGCTGCGGTCACCTCCCGGGAGAACATGACAGCTGCTGACAGCCACAGGATAACGGGTTAGGGAAGCGAGCAGAGCTCTGCAGAGGGGCTACTGGATGGCAGCAGAGACTGCAGCCCAGCAATGGGGGGGAATTGTACAGGAGGCTGCTTCTTTTGGTGCACATCAGTCCCACAGCCGGATCCTGCAGTGCTGCTCCTGCACTCTTCCCCCGTGTTGTCCCCACCCCGTGAGCAAAATCCAAGGGAGGGAGCCGAAAAACACCGAAACAAAAGCACCATCGAGAGCACGGTGACTCACCCCAGTGATGACTGCATGGAACGGGGGAACCACACACCGAGCATCCCCCGAAACCTGCAGTCCCCTCCCATGCATGGAGCGGCTCCGAACTGCCCCAACGTAACCCCTCAGCTGCTTCCCCATCCCACTGCTTTCCCATCCTGGCTATTTCCCTCCCTGCAGGACTGAAGCAGAAAGCCTTGAGTGCAGATGAATGACACCGCTTGCATCCCTCTGCCCAGCAGCCCTGTCCTTCCCCCACAGGCAGCTACCAGCTCTTCCCAGGACCATGTGTGCTTCATGGACCTATGCTGATCACTGCCTTTGCTCTTCTGTAAGCAGCTGCAAATGGATGGGAGCCGTGCAAGCAGCCCAGCCCCTGGCAAGGCGGTGGCTCATGTTTTAAGTCTCTCTTAAAAGGCACTTGATTTTTCTTTTAAAACACCCTTTAGGTAGAAATATTTTACACTTGTGCAGCCCAGAAATGAATGGAATAAACTTAAAGGTCAGAGGAAGGGAAGACTCCTTTGGGGTTTGAGCAGTGGCATCTGAGTAAGAGGTGGGGAAAATGATATTTTGTGTCAAAAAAAGGAGGAATTTTCAATGAGCAAAGTGCCCCCAGAGCCACAGTGGGTCACAGGCAGGACGGCAGATCTCCGTGCCGTGGTACAAGCAGCCCATTGTGGAGCTGCCCAGCTCTGCACGCCAGCGCTGCTCTGCCTGCACTGCCTTTGATCTGTAATCCCGGCCAATTAATAGAAGGCAGTTTCACTTCCTGGTTTTCATGCAGCAACCCCGTGTTGCAATGCAAAGCTGCAAACAGTTGGTGAATGCAATGCTGGCTTGGCGTTTTTTGTTGTTGTTTTTTTTTTTTGTTTTAATTCGTGGTGATGTTCCCATTAGTCACTGATCGCGAGGAAAATGCATTTTGACAAACCCCACACTTTGGCCGTAGCCTGACCTGCTATCACCTGCTGACAGCACCCAAATAGGCAGCAGCACTGCCGTGCACACCCTGTATGGCAGGAGAGGACCGAAAGGAAAGGGTTGGAGCTCTGCTGGCAGTGCTCTCACGAAGCTCTGAGATCCGACTGCTCCCTGGGAAATCCCACTGCTGGCCTGTAAGCACCATGTGCAAAGCCCCAAAGTGATGTGGGGCACTGCAGAGTGAGAGGGGATGAGGGCACACGTCCCATGGTCCCACCCCGGCCACGGGCTCCGCTCCTGTGAGCGCTGCCTCCATGCATCTCTGCACGGAGTGTGTGGGAAGCGGCACAACCCCCAGAAGGGCCGTGTGCTAATTAAATAAAGATAATGAGGCTGAGAATGAGATGCCAAATCAATGCTGTGGCAACTCCTGAGCAGAGCGGCAGATCCCAGCCTCGCAGCTCGCATGACAAAGCGTGCCCAAGGAGCTGCCTTCAGCCGGGCTCATCCCGCGGGACTGGGATCCAAGGAGTATTGTCACAGGTCTGAATGAGGAGCCTAATCCCAGCGCTGGGTGCAGATAAAGAGGAGGAGGAGGAGGAGAGCTTCAAAGGCCATGGAAAGGCTCGGGAACGGAGGAGATTTACAACAGGGCTTATCCCATCTAAGCACTAACGCAGTATTGTTATTTATTAAAATGCCATCTGGCACCTCACGGCACTCTGAGCTCCGCAGTCCAGGCAGCGGTGCTGGGACAGGGTGCAACATGGCACGGGGGGCTCCGTCCTGCTGCCTCCATGCATCAGCTACCCGCAGGAGTAATGCCAGAGTGAGCTGTGAGCTGCAAAACGGTGGAATAAAGGCTGAAATGCCGCTTGAAGCAGCCAACAAAGAGCAGAAAATGGAGCTGGGTTATGCGAGCCCTTCCTCAGCTGTTTCCACTTAAAACACACGGTCATATGGTGGAAAATGTGATCATACGAACGTGGTGCCGAGTTTCCCAGAGAAACGTGCGGACGCCATTTCAACCCAGCGAAGGGCAGGGGATGGGCGCTGGATGGGGTCATGCCTGCAGCTTCCCTGTGCAAGGTGAACCCAAAAGTACTGCCCATGGGCTGCAGGATGGGCAAAGGATGAGGCTCCTCTCCCTGCCTCTCCTGGGGGGATGTTGTATGCAGCACTGCCTCTGCTGCCTCCTCCAAATGGGGAGTCACGAGGGCTGGTGTGAAGTGGTACCCCACGCCCCTCTCATTGCTGAGGAACAGCAAACACCCCATAGGGGCTGTAGGATCTCCCAGCTCAAGCAACATGGAGCCAGCTTCCCAGGAGCAGGGACCTCAAAACAAACCAAACAGTGGGCGCCTGGTGCCGGTGGATGCTCTGGGACCAATGGTGCTCAGAGACTAAGCTCCCTGCAAGCAGTCGCTACGGTCACATAGACATCCCAAATCCCACTGCCCCCGCCAAGAGCGAGGGCTCGGCGCCAAGCAGCCCATCATCTGCAAGCACAAGGCACCCACCCTGGCGCCCCGTTGTCCGTGCCTCCATCCAAAGGGAGCAGCGGGGTCCTGCTCTAGGGTAGGGTGCTTGGTGCTGGAGGCAGCTCCCTAAGGCAATATAACCCCAAAAAGCGAGCACTACACCCATCCACACTGATCTTTCCAAATCAGCATTCCCTCCCTGGGGTGAAACAACAACACCAACTCTCCAGTGCCACTCATCTGCAGGCAGGATGCTTTCTCCTTCCCTCCAAGGAAGGAAGGCTCGCTGCAAGCCTGCGGCTCTGGCAGGGGGCCTCCCACAGCCAGCTCAGTGGGGCCCTGCTCGCCGCCGGCGTTCTGAATGCCTCCACACAGGCAGCGTGAAATCTCACTTGCCGGGAGCCGGCACTCACCCCGACCACCTGCACCTTCACACACTGCAGGAGGGAGGGCAGAGACATCGGTCACGGCAGCGGGGGTGAGAGGAAAGTGTTGGAGACACACGAGGACTTGCTACGTCCCCTGAGCCACATGGCGCTGCAGACCATGCCGTGCAGACACATCCCATATCTCAGCTCTCAGCAGATGCACCCCAGCTTGGCACCGGTAAGCTACGCCGGTATGGACCACAAAAGCTTTAAAGCTTCCAGACATCAAGAAGCACAGACCAGTCCTGAGACAGCACACATGCTCCATCTTTACGGAGCCACCTAAGCTCCCGAGCCTTCAAAATGAGACCTAGCTCAACACCTCCTATGAGTGCACACATGCAGTGCAATGGAGGAGCCAAGAGAGATCGTACCAAGCCCTTACCTTGGCACTGGGTGTCCTTCATGGCTGGCTCGTACCCTGCAGCACACGTGCAAGCTCCCACAGGCACCATCCACTCGCCGTCACCGTTGCAGTACAGCTTCAGGGGCACAGACACCTCCACTGCGTTGGGGATGCAGGTGCCTGGTGCAATGACCAGCGACGTGGGCTCAGCCCCCGTTAGGGTCTCCGGGAAGATAGCAAAGCCAGCGATGGTGTTGGAACATTTCTTGTAGAAAGCCCGGACGGAGATGAGGGACATGCAGGCCCCCAGGTCCTGGAAAGCCAGGTAAAAGCCATTCTTGGAGAGCGGCCCAAAGCTGCGCACCTTGGTGTTCACACGGCCGGACTCCAGTTTGGAGAAGCTCTCATCCGGAGCAATTGTATCCACTTTGATATAGGGGTTCTCCATCCAGAAAGGGCTATTAGCAGATGCAGAATCCGTATCCGACTCATAATAGAAGAGGTTGAAGGTCTCTTTGCAGGAACCAGGGATGTTGGGGATGCTGTTGCAGTCTCGCACGGTGAATTTCAGCTCCACGTAGACACGCTGAACGTCCTGGCGCTGAATGAACTTGGTGCGAAGCCAGTTGTTCTGGTTGGCCTCCCGCACGTTGCACACCTGGTACGTGCGGATGGGGTTCATAGCCTCGTCGTAACCACTGACCTCTTCCCACTGCAAGAGAGAAGCAGCGCATCAGACCCTGGCACCGGGTAGGGCAGCAGATAATGGGGAGCACGTCTGCCTCCCCAGCCCTACAGGGTGACCAGGGGACCCTCATAGTGACCAAGGGACCACTGCTCCAGCGGCTGGGAGTCAGCATGGAGCTATGGAATTCAGAAAGCAAGGGAAGCAGGGGAGGGCAAGGGGAAGTGTGGGCAAGGGACCACGACCCCAAGGACCCCGTAGCAGTTGGGGGCAGGACCAGCTTCAGACTTACCCCCGTCTCTGGATGGGTTGTCCATGCCAGCTCTGAGGTCACCCACTTCGTGTCCATCAGGGTCTCTAGAGAGAGAGAGGGAGGAAGGAGAGAAGTAATTGGAGATGAAGGCCAAGATTCAAGGGAAAAAAACAGGAGGAGTGGGGGAGAAAAGAGCTTAGGCTGACATTTCTGTGGAAAACAGCAACTTGGGGGGTGAGACGTGGTGGGAGGAGGGGGAGCGGCGCAGACAGACTCCAGATTTCTGCTCTGCTGTCAGAACAGGAAGAGCGAGGCGTCCCTGCGGAGCAGCCGGCCAGGTGGCATGGGGACGCGCTGCCACCCCCAGCACCGGCCGCCAGCCCCCCACCTCCCGGCCCCTTGTGCACCTCCCCCTGTGCTTTGGCAGGGCACGTATTTACTGTGGCTGAGGTTGAAAGGGCCCGTTCCCATGGCAGGGCGGTGCGGGCCAGGCAGGTTTATCCAGAGAAGGAGGGACTGGCAGGCTGCTCTCCCAGAGACGCCCCACATCACTCATTTTACAAGAGGGGAGAAGAATTTGACCGTCTGGCCAACATTCCTGGAGCAGACTACAAGACAAACCACCCCGACAGCATTCCCCAAACAGCCCCAGCCCCAGCCTTGGGGGAGCGAGACGCTTGTCTGGGAAGAGCTGCAATTGCAGGCAGCTGTCGCTAATCCCAGGCAGAGCTGCAGCTCCAAGTGAGCACTGCTGCACACAAAAACCAGGAGAGAAATGCAACGACAGGGAATGACGCTACTCCCTCCATGTCCCCACGTCTAGGCTGGGATAGTGGTGGGAGGCTTGGGTTCCTCCTGCCCAGGGGAGCCGGAAGGCAAAGGGCTGCAAGCATGAAGTAAAACCCCAGAGCTGGGCAACACAATCCAGTGCGCTTGCAGGTTCTGGCCAGCAACCCCAAAGGACGCTTCCCCCATCCAGCTGCAGGCATGAGCCCTGCTGCTCTCGTCACAGCTCCCTGAGGGCCATCTGTCCATCCCTCATAGAGACGAAGGGCATAGAGCCATTGCTTGCTCAGAGTGCGCTCATCCCCAGCACAGCGGCTCAGCCCTAGGAGCAAGGGGCAATTCCACCTTCTCTTCCACTTCAGGAAAAGCACCGGCTGACCCAGCTGAGGAGGAAGCACAGAGGAGGAAGGAAGTGTTCACACGTTATGGGGATGAATCCTGGCTGGAGGATTCCTTCCTCCTGCGTCCCACCCTGGGGGCAGCAGCCAGCAACACAGTGTGGCATTCACAGCCGCGCCAGCAAACAGCACACAACCCCAAGGCAGTGGGGCAGGGGACAGAGCAGCACGCTCAGTGCGAAGGATGAGACATCCCATCCTAAGCACCCTGGAGCCCCAGTGCTGCACTGAGGATGGGGAGCAGAGCCACCCGCACTGCTCCCAGGGCTGGCCCTGAGCGCCAGCTGTCCTAATAAGGGCACAGTAGTGCTGTGGGGGCCGGGAACGCAGCGCCGGCGGCGGAGCAGAGCCAAGCGCGTGCTGACAGTGCAGGGCTGCCAAGTCCTGGAGAGGAGACCCAGGCTGTAACGGAGTGTGGGATGCATTCAGCCAAGGGCTCCACGATAGGATGGGGACATCGCACGGGGGTCCTGTGGGCACTCTGGTTCTCAAATACACCCACAGTGTGTGGGAAACCCCTGCACAGCCTCCACACCCCACGGCACCAAAGGTCCCCTCCGGCACTGCTCTTCCCTGCGTGGCTGGGACACGCCGTATCCTCATTTGGCAGCATCTGCCCTCGGAACAGCAAGGAGGGGAAAGAAAACAACAGGGCTGAGCCGGCCCCACTGGCACGAGAGCCACATAAACCACACGGTGAGAACAGGGAGGAAAATAATAGGAATAAAACAACTGGGCAACGCAACTAAAGGAAATGAGGCCAAGCATGGAGGGCAGCAGGGTTTCCTGCAGCCACGGGGCTGGACAGGGTCAGCAGCCTTCCCCCCTCCCCCCCGGCCTCTCCTTGCAGCCCCACAGCACATGAAGATTGCAGCGGATGGCCCCAGGGCTGCCTGCTGAGCCCAGCCAGAGCTGCACTGTGCCCTTAAAGCTGCTACAATGATTTCTCTGCACAGCAGAGCCAAACTGGTGGCCTCTCTGCAGCAAGTACTGGGATGTGCTGAGTACCCACCCCTCACCTAGTGGGCACACACTGTCACACAGAGCTAGGGTATCCAGGGAGATTTGGGCACCGTGACATGGTGCTGGAGTGCTCCTGGCAGGTCTGCAGGTGCTTTGGAGAGATGTGAATGGCATCAGGGCCCACTGAGCTGTGAGTCAAAGCCTTCCAAATCCTGCATGCTGAGGAGTGCCTGGTTCCATTAGTCAACGGGAAATTGTTTCCCAGTTTCTGCAGCTTTGGGAAGTCTCCCCCAGGCCCACTTTATCACTGCTGGGGAGTTGTCCTCTGCTTACCTCCAGCCAGGCCAAGGAGCTCAGGAGAGCACAATCCCTGCTAGAATTTGGCAAGCATAGCAATCCACAGCCACCCCCACACCAAAGCAGGATTTCTATGGCAGAGACAGATCCAAGGGCAGGGAAAGAGCCTCGCTTCTCAGATGGGGCTGTGCAATAAGCTCTGGCTGCCTCTTCCCTGCCTGCCAAATCTTCTTTGTGCACCTCAAGCTGCAAAGAACATAGTTCCCATGTCCCTTTTGCAGGGTCCTCAGCAGCTTGCAGGGCACACGAAGCCCTGGTATGAGCCCACCTGGACCCAGGACCTCTCATGAAGCAGGGGCTAAGGAATGCACGCTCCATGGCCAGCAAAATGTTCTGGCTCTCCTAAAGGGGCCCTGAGAACCCCTGGCTTGCGCGGCTCAGCGGCAGACATGCACAGCAGTGATGGCAAGCTTTGTGCTTAGCGCTGCCTGAGCCAGAAGGGAAAATTCTTTCAAGATGAAGCCGCTGGGGAAGACTCAATCGTCTCCACCAACCGGCTCCAATTTAAGTGCTCTCGCCTTTGAACGTGGGGACTGCCGCCTTTATCAGGATGTGCTAGCAGGGTACGACGCCAGATCCTTGCCCCAACGGGGAGAAGGCAGCCAGCACACTACAGAGCATCCTGGAAGAAGGCAAGGGAAGAAAGTTAATAAAGACACCCATGCAGCCCTGCTGCAAACACAGGAACCTGTTCTGCAACACCCTGGGAGCCACGCGCGCCATTGCGCCCAGGAGCCGAACCCCAGCAGCCGTCCCGTCCCGTCCCATCCCATCCCATCCCACCCTCAGTGGCTCCATCAGGGCACTGGGAGCAGAGGTGCTGACGGGGGACAGCAGGATCAGCGTGCAGCTCCGGTCGTTGCCGGCTAGTCAAAAAGCCACCAAAAGGGGCATCTCTCGTACATTTTAATTTCCTCCTCAGTTTTGAGATAATGAAGGCAGGAGCGGGCGGCCTTGTGCACTCCCCATTCAAGCACCTATCGGCACAATTAATCCCAGAACCGTTCTAAGCAGCGGCACAAAGGGCCTTTGGTGCAGGGCCCTTTATCTGGGAACAAAGAGCTGCCTGTGGGAGAGAACCTGAGGTTGCACTTTTCCCGCTGACGAGCGTTTCGTGTACACAAAAGTGGAGCCACACAGGGCGCCGGGCATGGGGTCAGACCCTCGATGCCTTTCCCAGGGCACGCTGCTCTCCTCTCCTCAAGGTTTCAGCCAACCCCACTGCCCTTCTTTTCCTCCTGGGCAAGGGACAGCCCTGGGTGCATCCACAGCAGAAGCTCTGGGCACAGGAAGTGTGGAGAAGGTGCTTGCAGCACTGACAGGACACTGCACAGTCCACAGCTCCCACAGTTTCCACCACTCTGCATGCCTGCATGCTTGGGGTCTCGGACACGCAGCTCTGCACAGAGTCCCACCCACATCTCTGGGGCCAGGGCAGCTCGCTCAGCCCCAGGGAAGGGCTGGAGCACTCCCTATCACCGCCCACGCTGGGAACAAGCCTCGCGCTGAGCCTGCTCCCAGCAGTGGGGGAAACCAGGAGTGCTGCAGTGACCCTCTCCCTGCGCTCCATCCTGCTGCTGGGGATGGAGGGCTGCATCCACCCACACCCACCAATGCGCGCTCACCCCAGGTCCAGGGTGAGCCAACGAGCTGGGAACAAAGAGAAGAGAGGGAAGAAAAAAAAAGTGGGGCCTGTATCACAGCTGTGGCCCTTTGTGCCAAGGGCGTTTGGCCCATCATCAAAGGGGATTGGATTTGCTGAGGCAAATGATGACACATCCACTTCAAGCGGGGCAGGTTCTGCCTGCTGCTGGAGGCGAGCCACCAGAGTGAAGAAGTACTGTGGGCACTTAATAATAGACTCATTATTTCTGCATTATGACAGGGCCCAGAGGCCCCAACTGAGATTAAGGCCCCTTTGTACACACCACACACACACACACGGGCAGCAGTCCCTGCCCCACTGAGGAAGGGCAGCCTGGTCCCAGCCCCATGGTCAGCTCCCCACAGAGCCCAAGGATGCTCCAAACAAGGATGCATCCTCCCCCTCCATTTCCCAACCCCACACCTGTGAGGGCAGCCCGCATCAGGGTGTAATAACTCACCCGGGAAGACAGCCTCGTGGCTCTGAGCCATCATCCGGCTGTGTCTCCCCCTGCCCTGACCCCAATACCTGGCGCCTACTCCATGGGCAGAGCCAGTACTGGGATGACTGTGAGCACAAGGGACAGAGGGGCTGCCTCCATCCAGCCCTGCCCGGCGCCCACCTGCTGACTGCCTGAAGAGGGTTTTCCGGCCGCGTGCTCCTCGCCAGGAGCTGTTTCCTGATGGCCGCAAGACAGACTGAAGCATGTGAGAGAGGACAGGTGCCAGCTCTGCAACTGTGAAAAGCAGATCAAGTGGCAGCACCCGGGATGTGGGGAGGGACAGGCATCCATGCAGTGGGTCGAGCCAGTCACAGCAGATTTCTACCACTGCAAAGCACAGCCATGCCAAGCTGGGCTGCGGCACTGTGGGCCACATGCACTGTGTGCAAACCCTGCAAATCACAGTACCTGAAGCACAGGGTTTTTGTAGCAGGACGGCGGTCCCTGCCCTACAGCCGCACGCCGAGCGCTCCGCTGTGCCCTGGACACGTGCAGCCCGTGCTCTGCCAGGTCCCGTTGCCAGCCCCTGGTTCCGCTGAACGGCCGTGCTGACGCTGGGAGAGGCCACGAGCCAGCTGCCCGAGTCCAGCCCTGTGCTGCAATTACTGTTCTATTAATACCGCGGGGATTTCGGATGTCAGAGCCCGATGCACCATGCCGGGGTCAGCTTTGCCAGGGCGAGCTGCCTTCCCTGCCCACACTGTGCACGTGCCCCAGCGCTCACTGCTTTTCCTCTCCTTTGGGAAAAGCCATCTTCCCTCTGCTGAGGTACTCCACGGAGAAGCCCCAAGCTTTGTCAGAGGCCCCGCCAACCTTACAATGACAGACACCTGCTCAGGATGGGCACATCCCTGCCATCAGCTTCCATAGGACAACGTCAGCAGTGTGGCACCAGGCAGTACCCATGTGGACCTGCATGCAGGAGAGATTTATAGGTTGCTGTCCCCAGCAGGAGCAGCCATGCAGCCGCCCTCTGCTGCCATAGAAATAACTCATCTGATCCGGAGACGCCAGACCTGTTCAAGGCACAAATACCATTAGCCAGGACGTAGGCAGCAAACCAGTCTGCATTTCCAGGCCCTGGGATGAGGGAAGCATGGTCATGGCTCTGTGGGGCAGTGTCCCTATGGAGCCACTAGGCTGGTGCAGATCTCCAAAATCCCATACGGCTTGAGCAGGCAGCACAGTCCTGCCATGGCTCTGCCTCTATCGGTTAGAGCAGGCTGCAATCTGAAATACCTCTCTCTTCCTTCCCCCCCCCCTCCCCTCCAGCTCTGTTTTTTTTCCAGGTTGTACCTCTGGAAAGAAGCCAGGGAAAGAGTAATGATATTTAAAAAACACCCCCTCCCCAAAAAAGGTTACTCATTGCACACACAAAGGTTCGCCCCACAGACGGGGCGGCTCGGCTGCCAAGCTGCATCCCATCCAGGCAGCGCGGAGCAGGGGTTCCTGCCAAGATTTCCCTCCTCTCTCCTGCCTGGGGCAGTTACCCAAATCTCCACGCTGCTCTCCGCTCGCTTCCTTGAGCACCGAGCCCATCTGGAACTGCTTAAACCCAAATATCCTCCCCCCCGCCTCCCCCACCCCGAAGTCAGATTCTTCCAGAGTTAAAACAAGCACAGAGTCAGGAGGGGGTGCCGGGCCGGGCTGACTCGCTCCTTCATTTCAGTTTAATTTCTGGGGAACTAGAATAAATCTGTTCCTGGCGATCGTTCAAGCCCTGCACATTTTTCTCATTAATAAAAAAGGCCTTGGATCGCACGCCGTGTGTGCTTGCATGCCGCGAGCCCCCTCCCTGCTCCCCAGCCCGTGGGGTCCCTCCTGCTCCCCAGTCCTTGCTGGGCACCCCGGGGACGAGGAAGGGGGGCACATGCCCTCCCCAGGACACGGCTTGTCCTGAGGAGGCCCCCGAGCCCCACCTTGGAGAGGGACAGGGAGGCCCAAATATCCCCCACAGCTGATGCTGGTGGGAAAATCCCTCCTGGGATGGCCCTGTGGGACGGAGGGACAGCAGGGACGGTGGCCCCCCAAGAGGCACTGCAACCCCCGCAGGGCCCCCATGCCCGGAGCATTCCTGGGGAGGGGGCTGGGAAACAGGTGTTTGTCAACAGGATGAGAAACGCCAGGCCTGGGACGTGCAGGGCTTAGCGACACGCACAAATAAAATAAAATAAAAAATACAACAAAAGTCCCACAGCAACCCCCTGCCCGGACCCCCGGCTGCCACACGTGCGGGGAGCAGGGCTGCGGCGCGCAGCTCCGGCCTCTTCCCAAGATGGCTCCCCTTCCTTCTCAGAGGGGCAGCCATGCGGAGCCGCGCTCCGTCCCGCCTTGCCAAGGGGAAAGCAGGCTCCCGGGGAAGCAGTCTCCGGGCTCTTCAGCTCTGTGGATGGGAAGGGGATGAAGACCCCGCGCTCAGCCCCACAAGGCCCCAACAAGGGTGGGCAATGCTGGAAGCCAGGGGAGGGAGCACGAGGCCTCGAGGCCTACAAAATGGCTCCCGTCCTGCCCCGCGCTGCTGGCGGGCTCTGTGGGGCTCTGTGGATGAGGGAGGACGGCCCACGCCCGACACCAGCTCTGACGGGCTGGCACCGCCACAGGGCGAGCCCAGCCCCAGCCCGGGCCTGGATTTTGTGCAACAGTAATGACGGTGATATACATAAAACAACAACAACAAAAGGCAAAGCGAGAACTTGAATGGGACCAACCCGCCAGGGTGGGAACGGCACTGCAGCAAGCAGCCTCCAAGATGGCAGCCCATCCCCAGGGCCACAGCCAGCTCCTGCACGGGGCCTGATCCCCATCGTGGGGTCACCTCACGGATGCTCCCCTCTTCCCAAAACGCTCTGCTTGGGAAGACGCCTGCTCCACAGCGACACCAGCTCCCCATGGGTCCCACGCTGGAGAAGCGGGGAGTCATGGCAGCCACCAGCTCCAGCACAACCCTGGGGACAGGGACAGGTCCCTGTGACCCATGTTGCACCCATCCTGCCGCTTCCTCATGCACCAAGGGGGGATCCCGGCTGGCAGCCCCACACCCTCCCCCAGCACAGCTCCCAGGCGGAGACGCTGGATCCCGACAAACCAGTTTGACTCAGCACAACAGGAACAGCTACAATTTTAAAAACATGCGAGTCTGTGATTCAGGTTGCTGGGGCTGTTTTAATTAAACACCAAGCTCCTCTGCTCCTGGAGCAGGCAGCAGCAAACGGCTCACGGAAAGAAAATGCAACCAACTGGTTTCCCCGAATATCTCTGGCAGTAAGTCATCACAACAAAACAAGGAGTTTCGGTTCATTCCTTAAAAACCAGAGGCCGCTATTCCCCGTCGCCAAGCCTGGGTGGATGGACACAGCCCCGGAGCACAGCCGGGCGCCCACGGCAGAGCTGCAGACAATGCGGGGTTGCGGAGTTCCCTCTCTCCCGACTGGCCGCATGCTCTGCTTGACACAAAGGAGAGCCCTTCTCCTCCCCGACTCGGAGCACAGCTCCCACAAACAGAGCTTTTTGTGAGGAACGAGGGATTGAATTAATCCAGCAAGTGTGACGGAGCCATGCAACCTGCTTTTCTCGCAGCCCTACCCTGAGCATCAATAAAACAGCGGGACTGGCTTCCCTGGATCACCCCACCGATAAAGTAATTAAAGGAAAAGCTAACGTCCCTGCCAAGAAAATACCTGGTGGTTCCAGCTCCCGACGCGTGGCCAGCCTGTGAGGTGCCTAGGAGCAAGGCAGGGATGGGGTCAAAGGAGGAAAAGCCCATAAATCCTCCTGGTTTGGGTGCTCTGCTACAGCCTGCAGGCTGCACATAGCCTCTGTGCTGGGGCTGGTGAAAGAGCACACAGAAACTCAGTGAAGATGGAGCTCTGTGACCAGAGAGTCAGCTCGTGCAGGAGGGGTACGTTCCTCCAAAAGTGGTCCTAGTCCACCCACATCCCAATGGGGATGGGCAGAGCTACCCCAATGGCTCCCAGCTCCCTCCTGTCAGGGCTTTAACCTATATGGATGGTGATGGCCTCGATCACCCCGCAGCCCTGCTGAGACAACTCCTCAACTCCAGACTCCGCACGGGAGAAAGGATCCGCTGTTGCCCCCGGACAGAGCATTCCTTCTGCAGCCGGCCCGGGGACTGCTGAACCGGAGAAGAAAAACACATTGTGACTTCAAACAAACCCAGCGCACTTACGGGATCTGGAGAGAAACCATTTTCTCCTCAGCAGCACAAAGCCCTCACTGAGCCACAGCCGAGCACTGCTCCCCCCACCCCTGTGGGGCCTCGTAAAGAAACCCAATGCCATGCTGTGCCCCCGAGGATGGAGCAGATCCAGCTCTGTACCGCCGGGACCATGCTCCCCTGGCCAGGCAGCGGCCTGTCACCTCTTGGGGGAGAACAGCCAGGACCCAAGGGCTGCCGTCGCCTGTAAGACATGAGTGCAGATTTACAGCCATGCCAGATTTATGGTCAGCACTAAAATATCCAACCGAACGTGCATGCTCCAGAGCTCTGCGTCCGTCAGGAAGCAGTGTTGTGAGCGGCTGGGAACGCCCCAGTGCAGCCAAAGTGCTGGAGCTGGCTGACCCAGAGATGAGCAGCGGGGATGGGAACCACGACAACTTCCCCTATAGCTCAGACAACAGCAAAAAGGAGGAGGAAAATATGGGGGGAGAGGGGGAAGGAAAAAAAAAGTCACAAGGGACTCAAGGCCAGCCCCAAAAATGCTGTGCAGTACCAGCCAGGCCCCAAAGCAGTCCACCTGGGACAGGCCCTGACCTCCTGGGGCAGTGCGTTTGCTCCCTGACCCTTTTGCACATTTGGGAAGCAGAGAAGACCCGTGAGCCCATTAGCATGAGTTGGTTGTTCGCCCTCCATCTCCCCTAGACTCGTCTCCCCTAGGCAGCAGGGCAGAGGCTGAGCCCCAGCGGGTCAGACAGCACTGGGAGATGCTCGCATCACGCCGCTCCTTCCAATTCCCAAACCACCAATAGGAAATGGGGTCTGAGGGGCTGGGGGCACGGAGATGCCCATTTGGTGCCTGCAGCCCCCATGCCAGGCAAGCTGGGCACAGACTGGTTTCTCCTCACCCCGACTCCTGCTTCCCAGCCTGAGCAGGCCATGAATCCCAGCTCGCCTTCCCACAGCCTACAAAGGAGGATGTTGTTATTTTTTTTTTTTCCTCTCCTTTTTCCTCTCCTTTTTCCCCACCCTTCTGCCAAAATAAAGAAGAAGAAAAAAAAAAACTACTGGGTACAGAGAGAGAGGGGAGGGGGAGAGGCAACGCAGCGAACAGTCGCCCCCAAAACTTTGTAGAAAGCACAAACGTGGGGGAAATGCTCCCTCCAGAATCGCAGTGCGAACGGCTCCGGCTCCTGCAGCCCCAACACCGCACCGAGGACAGCGGAGCCTCCGAACGCGCAGAGACGCCTCCGAACAAACAAAAGCGGCGGCCCCTCCACCGGGCAGCGATCGCCGCGCACTGCCGGGGCGCTGAGGAACGCTCCTTCCCGGGGGTTTCCCTCTGCCTCCCCTCCTCCGGGAGCGGGGCCGTTTACCCGACGCCGCGCACACTTCGTGCCGAGACAAAACCCAGCCGGGCCCCTCTTCCTACACCGCGGAGCGGGGCCGCAAAGCCGCGGGTAGCGAGATACGAGCCTCCGAAAGGAAACAAACAGAATCGACCAGGAACGAGGGGGGATCCCTCCTCCTATCGTGAGGCTGCGGCACGCGTGGCCCCACGCCGGGACCGGGGGGGTTAAACCACCGGGGAAGGGATGGAGCCGGACACCGCGCACGGACACTCCTCCGGCGGCCCCGCAGCGCCGACTCCTCCTGAAAGCGATACGAACGCCGCAGCCCTCCCGAACTCGGAGCACGCAGCACCCGTAGGCGTGTGTGTGCCCGTACCCGGGCTCGGTGCGGCGGGCACGCCCGGCCGGTACTCACCCTCGAGGGCGCGGCGGCCACCGGGCAGCAGCAGGAGCAGCAGGAGGGGAAGCAGCGGCGGCGGCGGCGGGGCGGCCCCCGGACGGGCCGCGGCCATGGCGGGGGGCGGTGCGGGCGGCCCCGCCGGGCAGTCCCGAGCTCGGCGCCACGCGCGGCTCCTCTCGCCGCCACGCCACGCTCGCGCTCTGGCGCCGCCGCCGCCGCCGCCGCCGCTCAGCCGCGCGGGGCGGGGCCCGACAGCCAATCAGCTCCGCCCCCTGGCAACCCGGCGCCCCTGGCGACGGAGAGCGCGGCGCTCATTGGACGGCAATACGGAGAGGGGCGGGGCCTCGGCGGAAAGATGAATTGGAAGGGGCGGGCGCTGTGAGGCGCGTCCCCCCGAGGTCCCGCCCCTCAGAGCGGGAGGTGCAGGGCGGGGAGCGCGCCCCACCCAGCGGTCACCCGCGGAATTGGGCTCTTAAAGGGGAAGCGGCCCCGGACAGCCGAGAGGGAGCGCGGCAACGGGCCCTGCCCCCACCCCAGTGGGGGTCGGTGTGTGATAGGGTGGGCATGCAATCCCGCTGTGCGCCACGCAGGATGGCCAGTGTCTCCCATCCCATCTTCTACAGTCCCATCTTGTCTCATTCCATTCCATTCTCTGCAGTCCCATCCCACTTCATTATTCCACTCAATACCACCCAGTTCTATCCCATCCCATCCTCTACATTTCTTTTCCATCCCATTCCATCCAATCTCATTCCATTCAATTCCTTTCTATCCTGTTCTTTCAGTCCCATCCCATCCCATCTTCTGCACTCCCATTCCATTCCGTCCCATTCCATCCCACAGTCCTGTCTCACTCCATCCCACCCCATTCCATTCTGTTCCATTCGTTCCATTACATTCCATCTTATCCATTACAGTTCCATCCCATCCTCTGCATTACCATCCCATTCCCTTGCATTCCATTCCACTTCCTACAGCCTTGTTCCATTCCATTCCATCCACCCTCTACAGTCCTGTCCCATCCCATTGCACTCCACCTGCTCCATCCTGCCTCATGTACTTCCATTCCACTATGCATCCATTACTCCTCATCCCATCCTCTGATCCACCTCAGTTCTTTCTGTCCCCACTCAGTCCCTTCCCCATCACACCATGACTCCCATCCCAGTGTCAGGTCTAAGGCTGGGATCCCAACCAGAGTTGCATGCACACATAGAGAGCCCTAAAGGGATGCCCAAATTCACACTCCCACCTTCCACGTAGGTGATGGTGCCAGCTCCCCTGCATGCAGTCCTGGGCCCCAGCCTGGGTACCAGAATCCTCTTGCTTTCCCCATGGCTGGAGCTGGCACACCCCTACAGTGATGGATATAGGACATGCAAAATCCCCTAAATCCCTGATGTGGGGGCATTTTGATGCTTCCAATCCCTAGGATGGTATGGAGCTACTGGATGCAGGGTGCCAGCTGGATGCATCCCCTCCAAGCAGCTTTGTCCCTGTGGCACAGCCATCTGGGCTGCTTGGAACCATCTGCAGGCAGCACAACTCCACTCCCTGCCCCAGAAACCTGCCCCAGAAACACCTGCAGCCCCAGCCTCATGCCACTGAAACTCAAACACAGAGCTGATATTGGCCTACCTGCAAAGCTGCTCCTGGGAAATGCTTGCATCTGCACCATCCCATTCAGAAACCTCTCCTGTTCTGGGACACAGAGGTCTGAGTTATCCAGTCACAGGACTTCCGAGAGGAGCACAAATTGCTTATTCACATCTGAGTAACTTAAAAATGGCTGAACCCATTTGACTTCAACTTTCCTCAAGAATTCCCCTTGGAGCCAAGCCACGCCTGGTACATTTCAGCCATGAGGAATTTACTTAAGAAAAAAATGAAAAACTAGAACAGGGATTTGGGGGCATGAGCTGGGGGAGGATGCTCGTTGAACCCCCTGCATGGGGTGGCTGGCAGTGCCCTATAAGGAAGCTGGCTCCTATCTCTCTTCATCCCCACTCCCAAACCCTCTCCCATCCCACCCACATCCACCGCCCCGCACTCTGGCAAGCTGTAGGATGCAGTTAAACACTTCAGCACTTAAAATTTCAGGTGCTAATTGCTTAGTAATGAAAACTTTAATCACAGGGCAATTAAAACCTTAAGTAGCTGTGGGAGATCCATTCCATGTCAACAAAGAGGAGTGCACTCGCTCCCCAACACCCAGCTCTGTGCCCCCACCCCATATCCAGCACCCCAAGGTGCCACCACCCCATACCAAGCAGAGGATGGATGAGGAACTGTCACCCCCTGATACAAAATCTGAATATCCGGCTAATTTCGGAGCAAGTGCCTTATATGAAAGGGTTTTGTTATTTTAAATCTCCTCCTTTCCAAATTCCCAGGATTAAAATTCTCCGCATTTATTTTAACCGCATAACATTTGCAGACAAATCACTTCTCTCCCAGTGCAAAGTTTGAAGCAGGCTCAGGATATAAAGCCCGGCCGCAATCTGCGGGGTGGAATTGCTCTCCGTTTGCTGGCACCTGCTCACAGCCACGTTTTCTGCATGGGGAAAAGACCGATGCATGCTGTGCTGGTGCTCCGGGGTGGGAACCTCGAGGGGAGGAGGTTAAGTTAAGGTGTTGCCCCCACAGCCCCTTGAGACCCCGATCCTGCTCCCACCCCACCTGGAGCATCCCTCACCCAAAGCCGGCTCAGGATGCTGTGCCTCCCGTCTCCATGGCAACCCCCATCCTTGCCGGGTTGCCATGGCTCCCCGGCCCCCAGCCGCAGCGCATCCTCAGCGCAGGGAGGACCTGACGTTTGGGGTCCCCAAGGGGATACCACCACCGAGGGATGAGCTGCGGGGCTGGGAGCTGAGGGTTGAGCTGGGGACAGGCTGAGGGCATGCTGGTGTATTGCTGACACCTTGGGAGGAAGGGGCTTTGTGACCGTGTGAGTGCTTGGGGGGCTGGCGGGGTTGGGGTCCCCAGGGAGCATCAGGGTGGTGGCATCACACTCTGGTCACCTTCACACTTTTCCAACTTCTCTCCTTCCTCCAAGGGCTTCTCTACTCAGTGCAGAGTCCTCATGGGCAAGTGACAAGGCCCTCGGATGTGGGTGCACGCTGGCAGTATGCACAGAGCATGGACGGCCACTGCCTTGTGTGCTGCTGTCCCCAGCCCAACGTCCTTTTGAAATGCTGTCCACCCCACAAAGTCACAGTGTGGGGAAATGTCAGCACGGCACTGCACCGGGGTTAAGGCTGCATTTGTCATCAGCACGAGAACCCAGAGGGCTGCGGGCGAGTGGCACTAAATAAACACTGCAACCGTGAGAAAAAGGCAGCCAGGAATAAATAGTTGAACCAAATAATAAGGCAAAGGAATAAACAAAGCCGAGACGTGCCCGGGCACGGCAAGAGCCTCCGACTTCGCACTTCCAAGCTGGGCTCTGGCCCAGCCCCGGCGCCCCGCGGGCGATGGAGGCCGTCCCGCTGGCAGCACATGGATGGGCGCACCCCTGGCTGCAGGGATCCCCCTCCCACCGCATCCCCATGGGGAGTGGGTCCAGCATCCCTCACCGTGGCCCTTCCCCTGCTGCCCGGGGTCAGGGCAAGGGACACGGGTTAAAGCAGGCAGTTATTTTAAGAGCTGCACTGGTGCTAATGGGAAAAAAAAAAAAAAAAAAAAAAAACAAAAAACAGAAAGGAAAGCAGAATGAGAGACATTAGCACATTTCCCCCAGACACACTCTCTCAGCAGTGCCCTAGTGCAGCCAGGCAGTTGGGGGAAAAAAATTCGGATAAAAGGAAAATAATGCAAATTGAACCTGGCACATTGGTCCTCCATACACTGGGAGCAGTACTATGGATTCTCAGTTGCTGGGCAGGACTTTTTCCCAATAGGAGGCTGTTGGGATGGGACTTGGTGCGTAGAGCCCCAAAACAATGTCCTGAAGGTGAACACTGGGCTGGAGCGGACAGCATGCAGACATACAGCACTCACTTGGGATATATGGGGCAGAACGCTGCGGTGCAGCAGGTGCCCTGTATCCCCTCCAGCCTCCAGCAGAGCATTCAGGAGGGGAGGTCAACCGTGTTCTCCTTTCTCCACCCCTCCCTTTCTAAGATGAAGAATTTAATTTTAGTTTTTACAACTCCTTGTAGGTGGATAAATCCCTTCCTGGCGAGTCCGAGCCCTGGAAAATCTTGTGAATCTAACGCTGGCCCTTCTGGCAGTTACCGGAGCAATTCCTGTTTCTCTCCAGCCGCACTCTGTAAAGTTTTATAGTTTCCTGGTTGGGGCTGCGAGGCCCCAGCCGTGCCGAGGAGGGTGGCGGGGGGAACGCAGGAAGCAAGGGGCCAGGTGGGGCAGCCCCGCTATGCTCAGCCGTGAGCACCATGTCCCCACGTCCCCTGCTCCAGTGGCAATGGGGCTGTGCCAACTGCCACCCACCATCCCACCTGGTGGAGATGCCACAAAGCCAGCAGCCTCCCAGTCACTGGGTTTTCCATTCTGGCCTTGCTGGTGTAGGTGCTGCTGATGGAATATGGCACCCACCTGTTGGGTTTGGGTTAGGGACAGTGGGGAGCTGCTTTGTGCATCGCTGTGGTTAAAAAGCCCAGTGGATTTTAGGTGGCGTTGGGTGAGAGGTGCGAAAAATGAATGAATAAATGACATTAGCTCCATTCATGCCTATGGTCTGCCTCTGAGTGCTGAAGTCACCACGCTCAGCTCTGGGTGATGTGCTTCCAAAAGGAATGTGAGTACAACTTGGGGACAGCTGCTGCCACACAGGGTGCCTCCTCCTTGTTGTCCCACAGCAGCACCATGGGATGTCCCCATCCTTCCAGCATCACAGCACTGGGGACACTGTGGGTCACCAGGACCTGGCTCACCTCTTGCGCCCTACCCGCAACCAGGCAGGGGTGTGGGTGTGTGTGGGGGCCATAAACTCTGCATTACCGCTAATTAAGCACTTGGCTGTCACCGAGGCTTCCCCACACGCCCGCTGCTCTGACACTTTTACTATTTGGGGAAATGGTGTCCCAGGCCTTTGATGAACTCGCTGCGAAGTTGAAAGGAGTTTGTGGCGCGGTGCCAGGGCCCTTAGCAATTGTCTGTGGGACGTGGATGGGAAATGGCCCATTTATTAAAAAAGCGATAAATCAGATCTGGGAAGCGGGAAAAGCTGACCCATGGCTGTAAGGCAGCACGGGCTGGTCCCACACCCATGGGCACCCCTTCCCAACGGGCACAAATTGGGGTCCCCCAGGGCAGCCTGCGTGTGCCCACTCCATAGGAGCCAGCACCTCCATCCCAGCCCCTATAGCCCCCACACACAGCACAGGCAGCGCCGTGCCCCTGCTCTGTGTTCCACAGCACTGAGCACTGTGCCTTAGTTCTTCCTGATGCTATTTGTGTGTGTTTGTGTGTGCATACATAGATATGTATTCATTTTATCCTCCCCGCATTGTGTTCCTCATCAATTATTCACATCTCATGAAATAGGAATGAAAACAGATTGCATGATGCTGGCCGCAGTCTTGTGGGAGGGAGATCAGCCTGAGGATTTCCCACCACAACCCTTGGGCTCGGAGTGAGACGTGTCACACTGAGCATGGCACCCACCACTGCAGGACAGGACCCCAGGAGGACAGGGCCAGGCCAGGACCTGCTGGTGGCTCTCCCTGCCGTGTGCCCACCTTCCCCACTCCACATGCTGTGGTGCTGCACTGATTTGAGCACTGCCACAGCCCCACTGCCTTGTTCCCAACTCAGCACACAGTAATCTTCCCTTTGCTCTTTTGACCATTCGCATACGTTGAATAAGAGCACTTAATTGAGCTGTCTGCACTGACACACAGGGCTTGTACTGAGTGCCTATAATTAATTTAGGACAATATCTGTGAATTATGTTGATTAGTCCAAGATGCATCATCTCACACGGGCTATGGTGGATGCCATATACCTCTGTGTGATCCATCCCCACAGCAGCAAGGTCTTCCAGCCTTCCCCATCCCAAATATATCACAGTTTTGCTAAAATGCTACCTTCTCCACATCATTAATGAGCATAATGAACCACATTGATGCCAAACCCAGACATGAATGGGCGGACCAAAGCAGTCTGCATGCAGATATCTGGGTGCATAGCCACATCTCCATGTCCTTAATGCCATTTTTTATGGAATCTTCCTACAGCCTAGGGAACGCTTGCTTGGTGGGTCTGCCTCAGCCCCACACTGAGCGCAGCAGCCTGTGCTCCATCCCTGGGATCCTGTTTGGGGCGGCCCCAGCGGCATAGGAGAGATGTTTAGGCTACAGCCGTGCTCTTCAGCCGTAGGAATTTAACCTCGCTGGTTCTGATTATGGCACAAGAAGTTCAGTTTCCAGCCCAGACCACTGTTTTCGCCTACTTAAGAGTTCTTGCACTCACCTCTGACCCCCCGGTGAGGTTTATGGCTGCACTGGCTGTCTCGTAAACCCCCGGGGCTGGGCCCAATACATAAAACCTACAGATGCCCTCAGCCTCCGTGTGCTCCCCAAGGTCCCCCAGGGCCCCCAGTGTCACCCTCTCCATTGCAGGGCCTCCCAAGGGGCACCTGGGGCAGTGCCACGTGGTGGCAAGGGGCTGGTCCTGACGCAAAGCTGATGTGACCATGGGGATAAAGTGCCCCTAACCACCTGTGTGGGACCGGGATGAATTTCCTAAGGCAGATTTCATTCAGGAAAAGTTAGTTCAGTGACATTCCCTGCTCTGCATTGCAGCCTTGGAAAGGTCTCTACTGGGATGCTGCAGTCCTCCTTTCAACCCCTAGTAGAGACCGAAGGGGCAAGCAAGAACCTTCCCAGTTTAGATGTCCCCCACCCAGCCTTACACTGCTGGGGGCAATGGAGAGGAGCAGCCCCATCACCCACCTGGCACTCTGTCCCTGTTGCCTGGGGACAAGGACAGCAGTGCCAAAGGATAGCATGGTGCCCTACATCACCTACATACACCAGCAGAGCTGAAACTCGCTGTGCACAGCCAGAATCCAAGCCACCCCTCCTCGCTTGCTGCCCCCTATCGATGCTATGGGCATGGGATGCTCTGGGGACACGGGTGGCCCTGGGGACGCTGACACTCGGACACTTCAAACAAAGCAGACTGCCTGCGAGCCGCTGGCGCCGTCCCCTGACGCACTCCTGGGTCCGAGGAGGGCTGCGAATGCTCTCCTCTCTATTTACATTACCAGGAATGCAAGAGAAAGGGGTGGGGGCTGTGGGAGGGGGGGTATCGGCTGATTGTTCCCAGGATCCCCCTGTCAGAAAGCCTCCCCGCTCCCTTAGTGTCTCTTGATATATGGCTTGCATTAGGGGATGAAAGTGAGGCATAGCTTGGGGTTTTGGCACGACAAACCCCATTAAACTCTCTCTGGGAAAACGAGTCCAAAAAGTGTTTTGGGGAGTTGAGTCACTAAGGGATCTGCGAGCAGTATTTATACACATGGGGCCCAAGACCCCGTTGGGGGAGGGCATGGGGACAGCACCCCCGGACCCTGCTGTGGCACTTAATCTTGGGCACAGCCCCCCATCCTGCTTGGAGGCTGACCCCAAATGCCTTCCACCATGTGAGTATTTAGGACAGGGGGTTCCCAGCTGGTCAGAGCCCTGGGCCAGAGCATCCCGTGGCAGATGGCACAGAGGCACTGTGGGCAACATTCAAGACGCCACTGTGTGGACGAGCCCTGGTCCCCATGCTCTGCCATCCCTTATGACCTAGGCATTTGGGGCACACCACCTGGTGCCCAGTGACACGGCACAGTGACATGGCACAGTCATGGAAGGGAGAGGGCCATCAGCCCTGGAAGATGTCCAGCACTCTTTTAATTAACCTGAACGAATCAGAGCTGAAGTTTCCGAGCCAAGCTGAAGTCTCCCTGTTAGGAGAAGCCCACAGTACCTGGCAGTAATTTAATAACTCCTATTCCGAGCTCTTTAATGGCAGTGCCATGGAATGGCTCCAAGCCCTCCGGTCTCCCTGCAATCAAGTTACCTTTACTGCTTCATGGCAATAGGAACAGAGGTGCAGTGTGAATGCCTCACCCCGGTCTTGTGGTGGTGCTCCACGTCCCGTGCTGCACATCTCCCCTCTTTCAGGAGGCTCTCCCCAAACGCAGAGCTCTGTGCACTCACTGCCACACTAATACCTTCTTTGCTATTTTTAGTCCAGCAGCCCTGTGCTGTTGGTTGCAGTGTATTTTCTTTCTTTCTTCCTTTTTCTTTCTTTCTTTCTTTCTTTCTTTCTTTTTCCCCCAGTAAACTCCAAATCTTTTTCCTTCTTTTTGCCTTCTATTCCGGGATTCTGCCTGCACCATTCCTCTTTGATCTATGACGATGCCAAGAGTGTTTTGAAACTCTAAGTATAGCACATCCCTTGAATTTCTCTTATCTAGCAAAGCAGCAATATCCTCAAAGAGCTGCGATGTGCTGCCTGTGCACCTGACACTGCACTGTGCCCAGCCTGGTCTGGGCACCTCCATACCCTACACTCTGCTGCCAGCACTGGGATGCTGCTGTCCATCTCATTTTTCACACAGGACCAAACCCCCCCCTCTTTTTTTCCTTTTCCCCAAAGAATTTTGAGTGCAGCCTCTAAATCTGCAGCCCTGAAATGATGGCACTTAGAAATGATAGTATGTAGGGCTCCAAAATAAGTGATTTTCCAACATGGACAGGTAAGCAGAAGGCTGCGTTCCATCGCTTGCAGCTCGCAAGGGCAAAGATCTGAAGGCTGCTCTTCCATTTGTCCCCAAAACGTCTAGCGCTCTGCACACAAATACCGTAACAAATTAATGTCAGATGCTTCCCTCGGTATAATTAGATGGGATTTAGAGTGGCAGAGCCAGCAAATTGCTACGATTTACATCAAGCCTCTACCCAGCATCCTGCACCGACCACTGGGTCGTCGCCACTAACAACTAATTAATTTCTTGGAGGCTGCCCTGGGCTCAGTCCTTGGGGAGGACCTTGTTGCTCCTGGGTGGCAATGGGGCACTTGGCACTGCTTGGCCCTAAGTTTTGTTCCCAAAGGTGCAGGGAGTGTTCTGGGGTTGGGGCTGTGCCAGCTCCTTGGGGTAACCATGGGGCCACAGGCTGTGTCGTGTTGGGTAGCACATACTGTGCTTCCCTTCCCAAACACACAGTGTGAATTAAAGACAAAAGGAAAAAAGCCTTCATTTTCAGGTTCTTCTTAAAGGATAAAACCCATCCAGGCTATCTAAGACATCACGGTGCTGGGCAATGTGGGTCTGCTGCAAAATGGAACCAATGCACGGCCCTGCATCTCAGGAAATGTCCCATCCAACCAACTGCGTGTTTTTCCCACAAACTCCCCTCAAGCTGTAAAGCACATCTGGAGGATTTTAGGCAGAAGGGGATTTTCCCATAAAGTTGGAGGGGAGGGCAGCAGAGGAGAAAGGCTGCCTGCATTTGGAAAAGCACAGGGACTCTGTTGCAGAGTGATGCTGAGCGGTGCAGCCCTGCAGCAAGAATGAATGAGGAACAATGTGTTGAGTAAGAGCAATCCAGGCACAGTGCTTCCCCCAGGGGTGGGCAGGTAATTGAGGGGAACCGAGCTTTAGTGACTGTTTTAGTGACATCGCTGTCTGCCTAATCCCTTGCCTCCAGAGAGGGCCATCCCTGTGGAGCCAGCCAGGAAGGGGGGATGGAGGGGATGGCATGAAGGATGGCACAGCCCAGATGGAGGAGAGCAGACGGCAGGAGAGCCTGGACAGCCATTTCTTGATGGCTCACAACACAGCAAGAGCAGTGCTCAAGGTCACCTGGGTATCTCTGCTAGAGAATGGGCCCAAGTTCGGTCCAATGGAGCATCCTTCCCCTTCCTCTGCAGCATTCTTCCTTGCCATAGGAGCAGTGGGCACCAAGTGGAACTTTAGGGCAACAAATTCAATAAGGAAGCTTAAAAAAATGCTTAAAGAATGGAAAGTACCTTGGGTTTTGGGTCTGCAGGCTGCACTTCCAGGCAGACGGGATTCTCTATACCTCTGCCCCATCTATGCTAAGGTTCAGCGCCTGCTCTTCCAGCTGATTTAAAGCAACACTCAAGTTTATAGAGAATTAGTGAGATGAAGGAACATTATTTTTCTTTATTAGGTTAAAGGGTAAGTAAATACAATCAATCTCTCCATGTATCACATGGTGTCGGCAGCTTCCCACCTCGGCCAGAAAATTGCTGGCTCCTGAGTGGATTGGGGAATGACATTCATAACTGCAAAAAACACAAACCTACGCATGTATATTTTAAAGGAAATAATGAAGGGTCACTGCATCACATCACCAATTGGTAAATTCTGAGCCCACTGAACTGTCAACCAAACCTAGGCTGTGGGGAGGAAGCTGCCCCACAGGACCTCCTCCTCCTGATTTTGGACATCGCAACTCCAGTACCCTTCAAACAACCCCAGAGCCACGGCAGCAGGGTGTGAGCTCGCAGCACCCTCGCACTGCCCCTGTGCAATGATGTCTCTTCCCTCCGAATTGTGAATGAACCAACTTTCTCCCAGAATAAATAACCATTGCATGAAAGTTATTTTAGGGCCGGTCTCCGCCGGTGGAGTTTCCGCGCCTGCCGAGGCCCATCACATTGTTTTCTGCTGCTTTCCTTGGCACGGCCCCAGCGCCAGGGTTCAGAAGTAATTGCTATAAAAGTCACATTGCTTTGAAGGGGGAGGCAGGGCCGGGGAGGAGCTGGGCTGTCAGAAGGGCTGAGGACAGTCCCAGTGGCAGCAGCGTTCCTATGATGTAGAGGTAAGGGCAGATACTATAGGGATGCCCCATAGGGTGCCTCTGGGATATCCCATAGATACCGTAGGGGTGATCCAGAGATACCTCAGGGATATCCCAGTGCTACAACCGGGATACCCCACAGATACCGCAAAGCCCTTGCAGGCTCTGTTACACCCAGGATGGAGAGGAGAAAAGAAGAAATGAGAGTCGCAGCAATCAGATTATGAACAGAGTAGTATTACACGCAGAAGAGCCCGTGGGGAATGGGCTTCCAGGGCTATTTTTGCCCAGCAAAAGTTGCAATTAATTTGCAAAGGAAGTGGCTTAGCATTAGGAAACCCTGCGGGCAGACCCCGCACCCGGGGACGAACATCGCATTATTTTCTCATTTAAAACCAATCGTGGCCGGGAGGGGAAGGTCTGGGGCTGCTCCCCCCGGGCTGGCGCTAACGGGGAGCGGGGGGGCAGGCGCGTTCGGAGGGAGAGGGAGCAGAAATTAACCTTGGAAAGCATTCAAATTAGGCAGTGTAATAAGAGAACCACTTCTCTGGGTAAATTTGTTAGGATTAGGGCTCACTGAGCTGTTGAGGAGAATTCAGCATGGCTGGGAGCCAGCACGAAATGAAGCTCCTGGCTGGGGCGGCTGCGGGAAAGTCCGGGCTAATGGGCTTTGGTTCAAACTCTGATAGGAAAAAAATCCAGGAACAAAGGCACTAATTCTTCCCAAAGCCCCCAAAATCTCAGTTTATACATTTCTGTTTATATTCGTTCATAATAGATATACACAGCTGTTCTTATCATTCATATTCAAATTCCGAGCGCATCTTTAGCATTTATTAGTCCTGCCTCAAAATGATTTAAAAAAAATGGCAGACAAAACCCAACCTGCCTCAGAGTGTGACATCGCTGTGTCCTGGTCTTCCTATCAGGACCTGTCCTCGGGGGCTGGAGAGGACCCACTGCCATGGCTGCACTCCCCAGCAGCTCAGTGGGGTTGGGGGCTTTGAGGAAAGCACTCAGAACGCCTGTGGGAAAACCACACATCGTTATCCCCTTTGCATCTTTAAACACTTACCTCTCGATCCCCCAGAGTTGCTCTTAAGGACAAATCTTGCACCATCGAGCAAAGCTAATTAGCAAAATGGGGGTGAGCAGCAGGGACACGGGCACTGCAGACGCGTCAGGTGTTGTCATCAGGTTTCAGAGTTAATCCCTACTGGAGCTGTAAATCCCAGGATGAGGCACCAGGCAGGAGCAGAAAGCTCTATGCCCTGCTGGACTGATGGGGGTGTGCTGTCACCTCTTCCCCACCAGAGGAGGATGAGGAGGGTGTCTTCAGGCAGCCTTCCTCCAGGAGTGCATACTTAGTACTGCAGGGAAACGGGATGGGACCAGGCAACGTGTGAACTCTCGGCTTGAAATTAGCTAATGGCTCCAGATGATGCCAATAGACTGCAGGGGAGGGGAGGGATGATTTATGGGGGAAGATTAAGTGGAATTATTAGGGCCGCCTTGCTGCTGAGGAGCTTCTCAGCCCCAAAAATGGGATGGTTTTCTGCAGGCACAGAGGGTGCGAGGTCAACAGCATTGTACCATGGCTCTTCCGCATCCCAGCTGTGTGCATGGCAGTGCTCGCTGACCTCACCACGTGTAACGAGTTGCTGTGGTCTCAGGCAGGAGAGATTTTCTTTGCGCTATGGGGAAGCACTCACGGTTCCCTGTTCCAGGAGCCCTGGATGTAATAAAAAGGCCTCCTCAGGCTTCAAAGCAGGAGGATTTTCATTGCTTCCTAGGCTGAGAACAAAGCACCATTGAGTGTGGCCAACGGTTGCCTCTGCCCTGCAATGTGCATCAGCCACCACACCCTGGGGGCTCCGCAGTAGGGTGTGCAGGGGGAGATGGGGTCACCCGGAGCTGGGGCACTTCAGGATGGGTTTGCCAGCCCTGATCGCCCAGCTGGGATCTGGGAAGGTGAGCAGCTTTGTAGGTGGCTCTCTGCCTGATTCTGGTTGGGTGCCACTGCTCGGCCTAGGGGCCGGTGTCACCTCCAGGCGATACCTGCAGACAAAGGGCTGCTGAAGCAGTGAGTAATGCGATTTTCAGCAGGGATTGTGTGCATGACTGTGTAAATAACACAGTCAGAGGTACCATGAAACCAGCTGTTTTCACATCAAAATGGAAATTTAATAGAGTAACAAGCAGGGCTTGCTGGGGATGCACCAGCAGCAGCTCAGCACTGGGGCACAAGCTTCTGTCCCCATTGCACCCAAAGCTCAGTGCTCACCTGGAATCATGGAGGGTCAGTCCCGGCCTCACCTGCCCCCTGCCCTGCAGTACATCAGGGATGGACAAGTAGATGGGGACACAACAGCAAAACAGAAGTCCTGTCACATCTGTGGGTACAGGGTTCCTATAGGGTCAGGCACAGGGACTGCTCCCACTGCCCTGGTGGAAAGCAAAGAGCAGAGTTGAGACCCATGCTCCCAGCCCCTCTGCCCATCATGCTGTCACCGCACAGTCAGTTCCAGGTAACAGGAGGCCATCACATTGTATGAAGCCTGAGGCAGGAAAGTTGACATGGAAAGGGAAAAAAAAAAAAAAAAAAGGAGAAAAAGAAAAGAAAGTATATCAAAGGAAATGATCTGCACAGCTCACTGCCAAATCTGCCTGGCGGTGCTTCCGCTCCAGACCCCTTCCAGGTGGCAGTGGTGCAGTTCTGTGCACAGGAAGCTGCTGCTGCCCTGCTCAGGAGCCAGAACTTTTTTTCTGGAGATGATGATCACCTGCTCCAGCCCCATACCTCCCCCCTTGCGCAGCTTCAGTGCAACGTGCTCCAGGCACCTGGCTGAGGCCAAAACCTCAGAGAGAGCAGTGCTGATTTGCAGTGCACAAAGGAGATCTGTGTCTGGAAAGAAGCAGAGGAGTAAGGCATGGTAAACCTGGCTATCTGCTCATGAGCACAACAATGGGATATCTGTTACACCAAACCAAGCTCTAGTGACCCAGTGCTGCCATGTCCCCATGTGCATGGAAGCTGTCTGGGAGCACAGAGCCAAAATTCCCATTAAAGGTCGGGAAGCCCCGTTCCCATCTCCCCCTTTCCTGTGGGCTTTGCAGGATGCTAGTGGGAAGGAAACCCTGGCCCTGCAGAATGACAGAGGAGGTCCTGGGCTTTTGGCTCATCTGTAAAACCTCCACTCCATTCTCCTCCCTGTGTTCTCACACCAAGTTTACAACTTCTATCTCCAAACCACCCCGGGGCTCATCTTGGCTGGAGTCCAAGCTGTATGGGGCAGGGGAAGCCCCAACAGCCTTCAGGGCCCCCACACTGCTCACCCTGGGTCTTGCATCTTCTGCACGGTTGGAATGACCAACGTGGGGAAGGATGCTGCAGCACTGCTTTCCTGTTGCCCCCAACAGTGACCTGACAATTCCCCTTGCACAGCACCATGAGGAGCTGCTCCACCTCTACAATGTTTCCAAACCCCAAATAACTCTTAAACCCTGCTGCTGTAGGGTTTAATCCAGCCTGCCCAGCTCACAGCATTCCCAGCGCTTCCAGCCACCTGGTATCCAGCTGTCCCCATCCCAGTGAGGACATGATGTTCTGAGATAGGTTTGCCTCTCCAGGGGCTTTTCTTGGTGTTTCCCCCTGAGCAGCCCAACGGAAGCAACATGCAGGGACTGGTGGGGATGCGTGGCCGTACCTCGGCACGCAGCACACCGCCGTGCCTGCAGGAAACATATGTCACTGGTTAAACAGATTGTGAAAGCTTCAATCGCTTCCTTATGGCACGCCAGCAGCTCTGGCCCCGCACTCCTCTCCTGCACGGTGCGGGATGTCGGTGTCCTGAGGAGATAGGATGGCCCCAGCAGGAACTGGGAAAAGTCATCTGAGAGGAGTGCCCTCAAAGCCTTTTGGGGCCAGGACCATCCCCCCCTTGTCTCCTGCTCCCAACTCCCATCCCCAAAATTTACCAACACTTGAAAATATTTGATGCTTCCCTGTAAAAACACACACGTTAAAAACCCGTTGGAGCCTGAATTATGTTTTTAAGATGTTGCTCAATTTGTAAGCATCATAAAAATCTGAAATAAGTTATCTTGGAAATAACCGCAGGGAAATTACAAACCCGAGCCCAATGTAGCACACAGCTTGCCTTGCATCTAACCCAGCCAACGACCCATGGGGCTTTTGGGGACAGTATTTTGGCCATTGAATGGGCCATAACCTCAGGCAGCTTTATGGCCATCATTACGCATCTCAGCGGGTTCCCAGCCCAGAAAGGTGTTAACGAAGGCCGACCCAGCCGGCTTTGGTGGAGCCGCTGGCAAGGAATCAGAGAGCCCAGGTCTGTTCTGTTGCCAGGTTATCAGTGGATCCATCAAGTGGTGCCTGCGAGACGCCAAATCTCTCAGCTCCCCCATATGGATGCCATCCACGCTGAGCCATTTCCTGCCTAATCGCTATCAGCCCCTTACCTCGCTCCCCACTCTTCATGGAGTAACTCCACAAATGTTTTACAACAGGTAAAAATGCACCAAGCACGTACCCCATGTCACAAAGCCTCCCAAGGGTTGGGAACCATCCAGGCAACAAATGGGACACGCGGGATGGTGACCTCGAGATCCTTCACACCCTGCATCCCTGACCCTGCACACTGCCCTGGGGGTGAGGTAGGTCTCACGGGCATCCACACAAGGGGGACAGGACCCAAACAACCCCCCTGGCCAAGGTGCGCCTTATTTACCCCAGCGCATGCAGAGAGGAGGTTACCTTGTGAAGGTTTCTGTGTCTGATAGCCTGGGATTGTTTTGGCTTTCATGTGGTCTCTAATGAAAGGGAGTCTGGAACAGATGCAGATTTGAAAGAAAAGAGGAGGAGGAGGAAATTTCTTAGCATAGGGTTTCGGTTCCCCTGCCTATAAACAGTGCTGACAGCGAGAGGCGGCAGTGATAAACGCTGAGATAAGATCCCAGCTAGACAGGTAACGCGGTGCCAGAACTCTGCCTGCAAGTCGCCAGCGAGGCTCCAGCCTGGGCAGGGCACAGTGCAGGGTGTTGGGGCTGGGACCCCACGATGGAGGTGGGGACCCCACTGGGAGATAGTGCCTTGGGGCCCATTGCCCTGCCTGGGCTCCTCGAGTGCCTGCTGCTTCCTCCGTATCCTAAAACCCATTTTGCTTCCTCTGCTGATGAGCTGTCACATACTCTTAGAGTTAAATGTCTTCACAAGTGCTCGCTGGTTGGGGAAACACTTCCTTCTCTTTAAAGATTCATGGGTATTGGTGTTGGAGATAACGCAGCATTTTCCCCCCTTTTTTTTTTGTGGTCAGAAGTCACCACGTGGTGGGATTGTTTTTGATAACAATAAATAGTGCCACGGCCCTGGGATCATTCCATCAGCACTGCAATTTCCCTGGGCTGCGGCACGGGGAGAGTAAATCCCAGTGCCTCGAAGAAGAAGCATGAATGGCTTGACGCAGGAGTGGTGCATATAAATTGTGCAGAACTTTATAAGGGCCGCAGAAATACAGCACAAACCTTACACAACCATGAGCATGATTCACGGGCAGGAAGCAGCATCCATCACCCGGCGGGTGGAGCAGTTTCTGCACAGCATGGCTGTGTTCGGATCTTATCGCGTGGCGTGACGTGACCTGCCCACACTACAGCAGGCTATAGGAGCACTGAGGATGCTTTCCAACTGGCTGCAGCTCTCAGGGACAGCAGAGAGCCCCATTGTTTCCAGGTGATAACAACGAAGCGTTTCTACAAAGGAAAATGCCAAAAAAATAAAAAGAAAAGAGTAAAAATGGCAGCGGGCTGCCCAGCACAAAGCTGCTGGAGTTCAAAGGGAAACACCCAAAGCTCCGGCAGCTCTCGACCCGGTTGCTAACAAAGAGCTGGCGATGGAAATTGCTTTCACTCCAGCAGATGCGTGGACGTGGCTCTTTTTGAGGCTGCCAGGATGGGATCGGCAGTTGGAGATGAAGGTTTTCGTGAGAAGCTGGATTCTAAAAAGCGTAAATTAACCGAGATGTGCCCCAGTTCCTGAAAGGAGCTACATGCCTCTGATCTACCAGGACGCTTTCTCCCATCGTCAGAACAGTGAAGTAAGGGGAACTACTTGACATAATGTGTTTGGGGTTTCAAAGCCCTTTGACAAGGTCCCTTACGAGAGGCTATTAAGGAAATTAAACATTTGTAGAGCAAATGGAGAAAAGTAAGTTGAAGCGTTGGAGACAAAGAGAGAAAACAACTTGTGTTAATAACGACCGCCTTCCAGAGGGCTGCGGTACTAAAGGGAGCCTCCCCGAGTTTTTGTGCTCAAACCACTGGTTAAAGGGATGCATTAATGATTTGGAAAAGGAGAATGAAAAATGTCATGAGAAAATCTGGCAGAGGACCCAAATTACATGGAGTATTCAGAACAAGAGAAGACTACAGGGAACTTCAAAAGGACCGAGGAGAGCTTGATGAATGGGCCAGTCAATGGCAGATGAAATCCAAAGTAGACAAATGCAGAGCCATGCACGCTGCGAGGAACAATCCCAACTAATTCAAACAAAATGTGAAAACGCATAAGGAGCAGGATAGATAAGCAGTGGGAATGCTGCAGTGCCAATACCTCGACTGACATTCTGCCACCACCGCCACCAACACTGCGCCCGGCCCAGCTCCTTTGCCTTGAGCCTCTGCTTGTATGGCACTACACTGAGCCCTGCTGTGCCCAGCAGGAACATGGGAAAAGGACCCAGCATGGGCAGTTATGAAGACTGAGAAAGTCCCCAAGACCAAGCATCTCCTCCAGTGCAACTGCAGAGCAAAACCCTGATTTGAGGTCTGAGAATCCCACATCTCTGTCTGGGGATTCACCATCCCCGGGCTGCTGGCTGGGAAGCCCCAGGCAGTGCCAACCCCCAGCGGAACACACTGGTTTGTGCTGTGGGTCACCTCCTCTGGGAAGGATGCTGCTCATAGAGGGATTGCATTGCTCCCCAGATCCTTGCACAAGATGGGAAGAGCTGGGCTGCACTCTGTCAGCATTAACAGACGCTTTGGAAACTATCAGCATCTTCAGTGCCTTCCTGGAGGATGCAGATATTGGGGGCAGTGGTATGAAGGGGGTGCTCTGAGGTAGATGCCAGCAGCCCCATGGGGTTCTTTTGGCTTTCATTCTTGAAAGAATTGAGATACAAAGGAGAAGTCTCTGCTACAGACAGGGGACAGAGGCCATAAGGCCAAACCAAGCATGGCACAGCCAGGAGACAAAGGTAGCAGTGCCAAGGAGGCAGAACTTGGGAAAGGACCCATCGGTGCCACAGGAACATGAGCAGAGTTACCTAAAGAGCCCAGCTGGGCTCCCCTGGCCACTCCTGGCTCTGCTGTTTCCCACTTTTCCGCATACAAATCCAATATTTATTTCCAACAAGTGGCTGGCGGGGGGTAGAGGAAGGAAAGACACTTATTGAATAATTGCGCAACCCTCAAGAAAAGCCATAAATTACCCTGCTCTACCTGTCACTATAATTTCCAGCCAAAGTCCTAATGAATCTTTCCCAACAATAGTGTAAGGACAGGTCTGAAAATGTATTGAACCAGCTAAGCACTTGGGTAAGCAAAGCAGAGGCATTAATAACAGCCACGAGACACCACACACCGCAATGGGGACCGAGCATCCCAGGCCACCTCTGCTCAGAGCGGAGCTGCTGGAGAGGTCACTGCCCTGCTGTTATCCGAAGCCTTAACTGTTCCAAATTTCTCAGTAATTATAGGGAGGAAAACCCAGCAGCAGAAAGCCATTGCTAATGGAAACTGCGGAGGTACTGCTCTGTATGGGCAGGAGAGAGGCAACAGCTTTGCTGGAGGCTGTCCCATAGTTTCGGTCCATAAAGCAAGAGTAAGAGAGGTTTGTTGAGAAGTGAACCACGTCTCACCTCCAGGTTTCAGTCCAGCATGGAGTAGATAAAAGCACAGGCAATTTTTCACAATAACAAAACACTGTACAAAAAGAACTTCTGCAGACTTCTTCTCCAAGAGGCGTTTCTGTTCACAGTTCAAACACATTTTTTTGCCTTTTTCCCATCAAATACCTCCATCAGTCAGCATAACAGAAGGTCAGACACCACCTAGGAGGTGGCAGTGGGGTGTCCAAGTCCCAGCTCTAGCTGGGTTTCCCATGGATTGTGCTCCACATCAAGACCTTTCTCCTACAGAACTTCAGTGAATAACAACATCTTTACCTAACTCTGACGTTATGCGAGATCTGGGAGCCCCAGAGTTGCACTCAGTAGGATACAGGCAGGACCCTGAGGGTGCCCAGTTGGCTGCTCCAGATCAGGCCCGCAGCCCCCAACACACCACATGTTTTCGCTCCTTATTTCGCTCTGTGCTTCAGATGCTGTTCCCACCGTAAGGTTTTACTGCTGCACCATCTGCACTCAGCCCTCTGCTGCGTATCGCGAGATGCCATCTACAAACAGGCAGAGAGGCTCTCTCTGGGTCTTACAGGGCTCCCACTACCCTGACATCCGAGCACTCCTCAAACGTTAATGGATTTAAGCCCACAAATGCTGGTTGAGGCAGGGAAGGACTATTCCTCCTGCTTACACAGGGTGAACATGGAGCAGCAGTTAAGTGGTTTGCCTGAATTCACAGCATGTTCTGTAGCATAGCACGCATGGGGAGGTGGGTTCCCACCTCCTGGATTAGTGTCCTAATGCTGAACACTCCGTGCCCTCCCAGTTCCCACAAACAGCATTCCTATGAGGAGATCCCAGAGGCTGTACCCACCCAGTGCCACCAGCAGGGCCATCCCCACCATCAGCATCACATCACCCTGGAACCAGAAAATTAACGCTTCACCCAGGCTTGGTATGACAGCTCCATTTTGGTTTGACAAACTAAACGTTTGACTTCACGAATGTCAAAGTATTTCCATCAGAAACATCGACAGCAGAGCCTGATATTTCTTAATCTTTTTTGTTGTTGCTGTTGCCATTCAGTGAACATCTTCTATATTTCTACTTAGTCTTGATTTGAGAGGGAAAGCACACTGCAATTTTTGACTGGTGTGAATGTTTATGTGTTTTTAACCAATTTGGGGAGCTGGTCCTGCTGGGGGGTGGCAACCCCATGCAGCCCTGCCATGAACCCTCTGATCCATGTTGCTTCCCAAGGCCATATATCCCACACGGTGCCAGAGCTCAGCACCACGCTCGGCCCACGGGGCCATGCTGGACTGTACCACCTCCCACACACCAGTGAGAAAAGTAGATGACAACAGCACGTAGCACGTGGAAATCTATAGTCAGCCACATTTTGATACAGTCCCCAAAGTACCTAATTATGCAGCTCAGACTTCTCCCTGCTCCTCACTCCAGTGATAGCTCACCCTGAATCTTTATCAGGCCTCCAGGCTGTGCAGACATAAAGGAGACATTTGCTTCTCCCATTTTCCCAACAGGACACGAGAGCATGGGCAGAAAGTAATGTCAGGGGCAAGGTGCAACACCCCCATCCACATCTGGTCCTGGTGGGTGGCTGGAGGGGGAACAAGCAGCTGTAACAGCACAGGAACATGCTCTGAGGGGGTCTTACAGGGATTTGGGAAAGGTAGAGCTTGCTTGAAAATTGCAGCAGAGCAAGATCTAATTGCCAAGGTGAACAGGCTCCAACAAGCAAAGGGTGAGCACTTGATGGATGAGGTGCTGACCGAGATGTGAGCTTTACCCATGCAGCCCATATAAGCTGACGCAGAGAGGGGCTGAGCATTTGGGGTAGGAGTATGCACCCCATGGAGCATCACAACCATGTGAGCGGATGCAAAGGGACCACCAGCACCAGTGGTTTCCCCGCAGTGAGTCCAGGATGTGTGATGGAGCAGTAGCTCCACTTGGAATCACTGGGGTGGGAAAATGCAACTAAGATCCTCCAGCCCAACCGCTGACCTGCCACCGCCATGCTCTCCAAATCCCTGATGGAGAACCCCAGCAAGGAGCCCTGCCCTGTACCAAGGGCAGCCACAGCTCAGCCTGTCGGTTCCTACCACTCACATTGCCTTGCCCACAGTATGTCCAAATCCTTGAGGTGCTGGTTGTGGTTAGGAACTGGCCACGTACCCAGAGGGGCAGCCAAAGGCTGCTCTGAGGCAGCAGGCACAGGTGGATATCTGCTTGGAAAACCAGAGCCAGCTGCGAGGAAATAAATAAAAGCAGCCAGCTCTGAAACTCAGCCAGCCCAGGGACACATTAACCACACAGCCAGGAGAGTTGTGAAGTGGCTGTGCAGATCGGACAGCTTAGGAGATGGATGAACGCCGCGGCTGGGAGAATTTGTCAGTGTTTAAATTAAACGAGGATGGACGCGGAGGCACTCCAGCTTCGGCAGGAACACCTGGGACCATCCCCATCGCGGGGCTGAGGATGGCAGAGCCCGCTGCTCCCTGAGGGCACATCCCCCAATGGGGCAGGCACGGCTCATGGCAGAGAGGGAGGAAAACTTCTAACAATTATTATTTGCAAACATATCATTCAGCCAGCCCCGTTTCTAGGTTACACAGCTGACAATTTTGTAATGCAGAAAGGAAAAGATCAAAACCAGCCGACATGTCAAGCAACATAAGACACAGAAGACAAAACACAGGGAAAAAAGGCTGTTTTTCAAAGGGGAAGGAGAAGGAAGACATTAAACCGTGGGGCGCCCTGAGATCTCCACCAGACCCAGAGCTGTTTCCCTCTCTGCTGGGTACAGTGACAGTGATTTGGAAGGGATTTGGAACGCCCTTCTTGTGGCTGAGTGAGCGTCTGCTGTGTGGGGCAACAGCGGGAGGAGTGGGGGGCAATAAACCCCAAAACACAAAGATTAAATTGGCATTTTTTAGCATAGGTTGCAAGGAGAGCCCCAACAGACTGCCAGGACCAATGGCAGCCGAAGGGTAGGAATGGAGCGCTGATAAAACATTTTGGGGAATATGTATGGCTTATAGACATGAGGGAAAAGAAATGCTAGTGAGACAGAAGGATGATAATAAATGAGAAAGGGGCTGGGAGGGATGAAGAGCTCTGGAATGGCTGTTGCTGAATTGCTTTTTTAAATTGCTCTTTAAGGCGATAACTAAAGAGAAGAGGCATGGTCAATTAGGAAGTAATGAAGACCTTGTAAATACACTTACTGATAAAAAGCACGTAGGGGAGCGCTCGGCAAACCCAGCGCACGCAAAGCAGCCGGGCAGAGCAGCATACGCTGCGGGTTATTAAGGGAATTCACTAACGAACTTGTGAGACACCACCACTTAAAAACTCACCAACAGAATGAAATCGCAGTTGGATTGATTCAGCGCTGGCAGAACAAATCAACAGGGGGCTCAGGGGGCTGCAAGAGAGGAAATAAATACAAAGCAAAATTAACATGACGTGTGGTAACCAGGAAATTCTTCTCCTCCATCAGGCAAAGAATGGCACAAGAATTGGAGACTAAGGGAAAGGTGGAACAACTGGCACAGATGACCCAGAGAGGTGGCGGATGCCCCATCCCTGGAGAAGCTCAAGGTCAGTTTGGACAGGGCTCTGAGCAGCTGATGGAGCTATAGGTGTCCCTGTTCATTGCAGGGTGGTTGGACCAGATGTCCTTTAATGGGCCCTTCCAACTCAAACAGCCCCACGGGTGGCTGCTATCTAGAAGAGCTGTCAGAGCTCTGCAGCTGGGCACCACTGCTTCTCATCCATCCAATGGAAACTGACACTGTGTGAACTTTCCCAGATAAACCCAAATTATTTCAATTTTTAAATCCAAACAACTCCAATTCTACCTTTTTGCCCATGCAAAGAGCTGGGGATGCTCTCCTCTGCTCCCTTAGCAGGGCAGTGCTGGAGGCTGAGAGCACAAACCCTAGAGAGGGGTGTGAGAGTTTAAATACAGAGAGCCACCATGCTTCATTTTACACTACACCACAGAAATCAGGCCATACAAAGAAATCAGCATCCACCAGGTGATCATCTCCCCTCAGCAGGGATTTGTTACCAGCTTCTTTGGCTTCGTGCAGAGCAGCCCCTGCTCAGACACACACTGTGCATCCATTTAGGGTAGGATTTTGCTTTAAGGATGAGCAGAAACTGAGCTGATGGTTACAGAAATAGAGGAGGAGAGAAAAAAAGCCAGTTGAAGAAACATTTCCTAAGGAGTCTCAATTAACTAATTAACTGAGTGTCTTCTTACACCAGCCCTTCCCTCGCAGATTCAGAGCCACCCATTTGCAGAGGGTACGCACACTAACTCTTAACGTATCATAGTGGTAATTATATACCTACAGCTGCTGTCAGTGGATTGCCCTCCAATAAGCAGCCTTCCTCCTTTCCTCTGGGGCTGTCAGTGCTGCTTTCTCACTGTTCGGAATCACATTACCCACAGTCAGGCTTACAGAGGGAGAGCAGTGCAAGCACAGGACCCATCCACCATCCCCTTTCCTCTGCTACCTGTTGCTTGGTTTCCCCTTCTGCCTTTTTTTATAGGCTCACCTTTCCCAGCCCACCTGCTCTGATGGGGACCAGCTGTCCCACATGTGCTGGGATGCTGACCCGGGTGCCACCACCTTTTCACTCCTCCCACCCTAACCCAGCAGCACCTGGCTCAGCTCCCTGCTGGGCACACCTGGGATATATTCTCCTTGCTCCCACCTCCAGCCATAGGCATTGCAGCTATCCAGCACTGCTCCCTCCTAGGATTCATGGCCACGGGATGTGCTCCTGCACCCAAAATGCCCCCACAGAGCCCTCAGTTGCTGGTTTAAATTCCCAGCCCCTTCTCGTATTACAAAGTAACTACGGTGCTCCTGCGCTCCTCTAAGCTTAAACACCTTTTATTCTCATTAAAGGGGTCCGTGCCTCTCTCCCGCTTCTCTATCTCCCAGTTAAAAGCTAATTAATGGCTGTTGACTTTCCTAGCAGATGTTCTCGCTTCAGCGCCGGTAGGAACTGCTGTGATTTGTGACCCGTGGGGTTGGGATGGGGCGGAGGAGGGAGCCGTGCCCAGCCGGCCCTGCACCGCGCCGGAGAGAACGCGGCTGCCTGTGAGAGCGGCACCGCTTGTTTTTCTTGGAAAGAAGCAAAATCCTCAGATAGGGGTAAAATCCTGATTCCACAGAAAATTAAGCAGTGTGGATTTCAGTCAGGTCTGGTCAGAGGTTTATTTCCCCTCGTACGAGAAACCTCTCATAAATCACTGCTCTCTCCAAGGGTTTTTCAAAGCGGTGATGCAAAACAGAACTGCACTGTCCACAGAAGGCTCACTGGCCCTGAAGTGTGCTGGGGAAGTGGGAAGAGGCAGGCAGCCATCTCCATAGCCCAACCTCCCTGTACTGCCTCTGCTGCCCCTCCTGCATGGGATATGCCAGCAAAGGGCGAGTGGGGGTGAGGAAGGGTGCTGGGGAAGACAGGTGACAGTGAGATGTTGGCACACCGTGTGCCCGATGGCAGGGACGTGACAGCTGTTTTCACTGATTGGGTTCCCTCTCCATGGCACTACCAGGTGGCAATTGTTGGGTACAGGCATCCCAGTGGGCATGAGTGTGCTGGTGGGTGCGGGCATCCCAATGGGCTTGGGTATTGTAATGTGCATGGGCATCCCAATGGGTATGGGTGGCCTGGTGGCCATGGGTAACCCAATGGCTTTGGTTATCTCAGTGGGTATAGGTATCCTGGGGGCATGGGCATCCTAATGGGTACAGATGTGCTGGTGGCCAAAGGAATCCTGATGGCCATGAGCATCCCAATGAGTACAGGTATCCTGGTGGGCACAGACAGCTCCAGGGTGGGGCTGATGCTGCCTTTGCTCCACCAGAACCATGCTGAAGTGCCCTGGGGACACGGAGGTACAAAGTCCCTGCCATCAGGGTGTGTGTTGAAGATAGTTGTACAAAAATGCTTCCAAAATCACTACCAAGTAGCGACGCTCCTGACCTAACAGCCATGCAAATCCCTCTGATGATTACAGTGACTTCCTAATATCGACAGAAACCTCTGTGCTAATGAAATGCACCGAAGTTAAGCAGCCGTGGAAATGCTGATGTAAAGGAGAAAGGGCACTAATGGAAACTCAAATCCCCAGAACTAAAGGGCCGTGCTGGGAGGGCAGGAATGGGTCTCCCTGTGCCCCCATCCCAGGGTGCTGGTGGGACCTTCCCAGCATTCCACCGGGGAAGAAATGGGTTTTGGCCTTTGATTCCAGTGCTGCCAAAATGCTGTTCTGTCCCAGGGCTGGAGGACAGTGCTACTGGTGGGCTGCAATGTATTGACACAGGCACATCTGCCCGTGGTGCTGCCTGGCCTTGATAGAGCACTTCCCATCCAGCTGCAGTAGAAAATGGGATTTCAGCTTTTACTTTTCATGGTAAATGTTTCTGATTCTGCTGGCTGATGTGCTCACCTCTCAAGTTAATAGACAATAAGCAAAGAGGTGTCATTCTTGTTAAGGAGACAGAGAAGGCTCCATTGAAATGCAACGCACAGGGCGATGGAAGTCGGGTTGCTGTGCCATCCATCTCCCCTGTGGGATGCAAGAGGCATCACTGCATCCCCAAAATACAGCACTGTAGGGGCTTAAAACCCACAGACCTGCCAGTTTAGACTGCTTTGGCATTTTGTCTTTGGATTGAAAGGCAGAATTCGTAGGGAGGGGGCAGCAGCTGGATGCATCCTAATGAACCCAGAGGATCCAATTCCTAGCAAAGCCTGCAATAGTGCATCCGTCTGGTGACATGGTGCTTCAAAAGTTAATTCTGATTGGTTCGGCTATGAGCCTTGTCACAGAAAGCATTGGGAAGGGTTCTTCTAAGACCTCCAATTAATTATCTCGGAGAGGGAATGACCAGCATCCAAATTAAGGTTTCAGGTGTGAACAAGTGCCTCTTGGCTGCACGGGTCTGGGAGGGGATTTGGACAGGCCACTTCATGGTAGGTTTGTTTGAGACCTGGAAATCTTTGAGTCCTCACAGCAGATTGATGCATACTACTGTGCTTCCAGATCCCTGTCTGATGGGGAAAAGCAGGCAGTACCCGCTGCTCTGTCCTGCTGCAGCCTCTCTGAAATCCCCATGCCGAGCACCGCTGGGGCTGCTCCACTGTATTAATGGGATATTAACAAGGGAACCAAGCACAGAAACGTCTGGACACAAAGTTAATTAACTAAAAAGTGAAGTTTCTAGAGGAAGTTACATAAACATCTGGGGAAAAGGATAAACACACAGAATATTTCCAAGAGAATTAGAAAGAACCATAACTACTTCAGCCTGGAAATGGGAAGTTAATATTGCAAACATAAAGATTTACGTTCCTTTGCAGCTCATACGTTTTACAACAGAGACACAGACATCGCAAAACAAAAATAAATCTCTCCAACAACAACCATAGCTCTGAATCTCTCTCTTTCTTCTTTCCTGGCATTAGTTCAGTGTGCCCAAAAGGTGGATTCTGCCTGCCCAGTTCCCTGTTCCGGGTGGAAGTCAGAGGCTATGGGCCAGTGGGCACAGCCAGCCCTTTGGTGCCATCTTCCCCCAGGGCTGCTGCTGCTCAGGGTCCGTGTCTTCATGGAATCACAGAAGGATGGAAAGAACCTCTAAGATCACCAAGTCCAACCCCAACCCATCCCCTCCATGCCCACTGACCACGTTCCTCAGCACCACATCTCCATGGCGCTTGAATGGTGCCGGTGCCACTGCACCACTACTCTTTCTGAGAAGACATTTTTCCCAACATCTGACTTGTGACTGTGCATCTCGCAGGAGGTTTTTGGTGCTTCGCGGCTAATAAAACAGCAGCCACCAGTTCCCACTTCCCTGCCTTTTTAGTGCTGGAGCTATCATTCCCCTTTCACATCCTGTGTGTTTATTTTTCCCTACTGTTTAGATTAGCTTTAACCTGAGGTGGACGCCAGGCTTTTGTCAAGGAAGAAAGCAATCCCGCGAGCGGTCGGATCTAACAGCCTCTTGCAACAGCCTCTGAATATTTCACTGTGTGAGGCTGCTCCGCTCACAGGGCAGAGGCTCAGCCCTGCATTTATCCCCATTGCCTCCACTAGCAGCCAACACCCGACCTTTCTTCTGCTGCAAACATGAGGATGCTCCTCATAAGGACAAATGCTGCACTAGGTGGTTCCCTGTCCTGCCCGGCCCTCGGAGGGGGAACGAAGCCCGAGGAGAACTGCTGCCTCCAATTAATCAAGGAGCAAAGGCTGGCGCAGCCAAGGAGCACTCAGATTTATCTCCCGCCTGCCTGACTTGGCTCCGCTCCCCCAGTTTTTGGCAGCAGCAACTGAGACACGGCGGCTGGCGGAAACCCGCAGCGTGTCCGGTGGGGCTGGGGCCGGGCTGAGGAACCTGCTGGGGGTCCCCAGTGGGTTAGGGACATCAGGCAGCCTGAGGCTTGGAGGTCCCTTCCCTGCTGCCATGTGTCAGTGACGCACCATAGGTATGGGTACCCAAGTGTGCGTTGGTGGGTGCTGCTCCCAGTCTGCCACCGCTGCCTGCACTGGGGCATGGGGAGCCCATGGGGAACCAGAGCTGCCCCGGCCCGCCACTTCAAAGCCGCGAGGGGAACATAATGATGTGTGAAACGCCGGGCTGCCACCACCCCGCGTCCGGCCCCAGCCTTCCTTTTAAGTAAATAACTCCATCTAATTGTGTCACTCTCATTCCACGTGAAAGGAGGCAAGATTGAGCACGTGTGCAGTCACCGCGGGTGCAGGACATCAGCTCGCCGTGCGTCCCCCGCTCTGCGGTGGCCCGGTCACATCTGGGACACGCCAGCATTGGGACACACAGCCACGGCCCCATGGTGGCAGATGCCCTACACCCGGCCCCGAGGCTGAGCATCCCTCCTTGCAGCTGATAGCCAAGCTGCTTTCATCCCTTCTGTTCCTTCAACTGGATTAAAAGAAAAAAGCATGAAGAGCAGAAGCACGTCCTTGTGAGCAGCTCTCAGAGGAGCTGCTGAGCTTTTCTTGTTTCAGGAAGAGGCGGGTGAGCAAGGTGATGGTGAGGCTGATGATACCCTGTGTCCTTCCACAGGATACAGCCCCCAAGCCAAGCTGTGCAACATGGGCAGCCTCCCCCAGTACCAAAAAATGACACTGTCACACCAAAGTGACACTGCTGCTTTGGCTACATGTCCCCTAAGCTGCCTTCTAGATGTGCCTGGGCTGGAGCGTGGCATTGCTGCTCCACAGTTATAGCTCCAGTAAGGGATACTCAAGGGGGAGCATGGGAAGTCCCCTATGAGCCCATGGCAGGACACTTTGCCATGACAGCCCCCATTCCCATTCCCACTGATCCCAGCACACGTTCAGCCCCCCCTAACAGGCTATGTGATGCTGCTGGGTGGCTGCAGCCTGGATTATTTCTGTGGATGAGCCTTTGGCTGCTGTCTGCAGGCTGCCTGACCCCACTTCTTGCCTCCTGTCCCACAGCCTCCAGGCATGACATCAGCTATCCACCACAGGACATGGAGCAAACACCTGCACTCACAGGGTAGCCTCCTTCCAGCTCATCAACCCTTTGCTTTATAGGGCTTTTTGCTCACCGGGCAGATGAAATAAAGCAATGATTAAAAGGAAAAATAGGAAAATAAATGGCACCATGTGCAGTCTTTTGGACACCCCAGATGGCTCGTCAGCGGGGTTTGACTCGCAGGTCTCCAGCACAGATGGTTGGGGAAGAACCACTGTCCTCCGCAGGGGGCAGCTCCAGCCCCCCGCCGTGCTGATGCAAAGGGGTTGGGGCCATGCTGCAGCCCTGGGGTTCATATTTCCCACCACAATGCATCAAGCACTGCACCCCTGCAGCATGCTGCATCCTTGGGCAGCTTGGTTTGCACCCAGCAGTGCTGAAACATTACTCTCCAGGGCAGGTAGAGCTGGGGGGCACAGGGAAGGCTGGGGGGTTTGGTGGCTACATTCACCTCTTGCTCACTCCCATCCTTTCTCTTTCTCCTCCTCCTCTATTTTGGCCTAATTTGCAGCAGAACCTCCTCAGAGCAGGGCATGCATCTGTCTTTGCCCACAACCATCACTCACTTGGGCAGTGGCATCAGCACTAGAAAGGAGCAATAATCACTAGCACTTGGAACCAAGGGCAGTCCACACCAGCAGTGATGTAGCATTTCCATTAGGAACCCCACACTGCTCTATTACCATGGCATTAGCACCTGCAGCATCCATGGGAGCAGGAGAGGATGCTCCCCACCAACAGACCCCACTGGTCCGCAGCTGGGACTTGGTATCACCCCATCACACACACAGGGTCTGTCCCAGCATCTCAGCATTTGGGTTTGTTTTCTCATTATTTTTGTCCAGAGATCTCTGGTTTTCATTGTAAAGCTCCAAACTTTCCCCTCCACTTCCCTGTGTGCAACAACATCTCCAACCCTCCCCTGCTCAGAGACTCCCAAAGGCTCCAGGAAGAGGGAGGTTTGTGATAAACAGATGGGAAGTGGGGAAAATAGTCAAACAAAGAGAGGAATGAGAAGGAGAAGAGAACAAGGTGCGGATTCCTGGCCAGTCAGGCGGGAGGGGGAAGCGAGAGGATTATTACGTTAGGAGCAGCTTCAAACTCCCAATTCTCAGGGCACGAAACCTGCACAATTTAAAGTAGTCAAAACAAACCCTTTGCCGCTATTTATACTTTAGCTGCCTGCAGGCGGCAAAACCTTGACTCCATCTTCCAGCCCTAATAGATTCCAGGTGTTTTCCAATAAACTCCCCTCCTCCAGCGAGGAGCCCCAACCAGCTCCCAGCACCTCTCACTCTGAGTGGAGGGACATGGCTGCTCTATCGGTATCTTCACCCTGCTCCTCATACACCCCATCCCCAACTGCTTTGGTTTTATCCATTGCTCAGAGTAGAGATAAGCTTTACGTATCATCAGCACTGCCTTGCGCAGGGTGGCGGATGGCGACCTCCATCAGCCACAGGGAAACAGAGCTTATCCCAGTGCCCAAGCAACACCTGTAGAATCAGGGGCCCAGCCCAGGAGGACCCCATCCCCGGAGGACCCCATCCTCAGACCTGCAGCATCTCCTTGCTGCAGTGGTTAACTCCTCTCCCAACCACATATTTGAGTCTGAATTCATTTTTTCTCCCCTTTGAAACCTCCAGCTGTGGCATCCTGCTTTACCTGCTGAGCTGGAGGAGCCTCTGCTATCAGATATCTTCCCCCGGTGCAGCTCAGGTCTCCTCCCCTTTGATCGGCCGATGGGGATCCTTCCATTTCTCACGGTAAGCAGTTCTGGCAGCTCAGCCCAGTGCACCTCAGCTCGCTCCTGATCCTATTACTGCTTTCCAATATCCTCTGCAGGAATGGGGTCACCAGCACTAGGGCTGGTGCTTTCCATGAGGGAAGGATGGAGCCCTTTAGAGTCACACTGAGTGAAATAAATAAAACGCAGCAGCAAAGACAAATAGTTTCCAGGCACTCTGCTGGCATTTTGGCCTAATGACTGATTAATCTGAACCGGAGTCTCATTACAGATTCACGGATCGATGGGATCGGATCGTTAGCTCCGGCACCCCCTCCTGCAATCAGCACTGCAGGCGGCAGCGCTGCCAGGGATGGATTAAAGGCTCAGCCTGAGTGGGGAGCCGGCAGCAGGAGGGAGAGCAGTGAGAGCAGGGTTAGGAAAGGCACCATCACCGTGCCGAGGGCCAACACAACGGCCGTGCTGCGGTCCGGTCCCAGCATGGATTTGCTCTGCAGATACAGGAAAGCATCTTTCAGCTGTGAGGGACAGCCAGCAGGGACAGCCCTGGGGAATGGCATCTGTATCCTGGCCATGCTGAGAGAAAAACCCCATTGGCGGTATAGGCGGAAACACTGCCCACCACCCTGCAGAACTCCAGGAGGAGACTCCCGGTAAGTGCCACGTGCTGCCTGGATGAGATGCTGTGTCACACTTCTCCCACGTGCTGTACAAGGAGGGTGCGATGGGTGTGGAAAGGGTAGGCTGAGCCTCATGCCCCACTCATGGCACCAACTGGGGCCGTCCTGATGCGCTGGAGCCATCTCGCTGTCACCTTTGCTAGGGACTTAACCCATCACAACTGTCCTTTCATTTTGCTTCTGTGCAAGGCGGGGGGGCTCCTGTGACCTGCAGCCATGCAGAAGGAGCGGAAAGAGGTCCTGGTGTGGACAGCCCTAATGCCGTGCCCCCGGGCCAGCCCTGGCTGCAGCCCCGGTGCCCTCCAGCCGCTCCCCAGCTGTCGGATGTCAGCTGATTAATTTTGCCTGGGATTAATTAAGGAGCAGGCAGTGTGTGCTGTGCTGGCAGAGGGGCTGGGTGACTGGCTGGGGTCGCTGACCTCTGTGGCCACGGTCACCACCAGCTGGGTTGTGACCTGGTGGCTGCTGAGGATCATGGTCGGTGCCATGGAACTCTGCTGTACCTTTCCCCAAGCAGTGCTGTGGGGATGTCTGGCACCAAGCAGGCACAGTGCTGTGGGCTGCAAGGAATTGACTGTGCCAAAAATGAATGAGGCTGGGGAATATAAAAGAAGATGGAGGGAGGCAGAGTCAGTAGGAATGCCAAATAGTGGAGGCGGGAAGTGGCTGGATAAGCAGAAACACAGCAAGATGTGCTTCACTGGCACGGTGTCAGCATAGGAGACATGCAGGTGAAGCCCTGCACACTCGATGTGCTGCCACTCACCTGGTGGGGCTCAGTCTTTCCCCATGTCTGAGCAGCCACCAGCACCTGGGTAATAACGGATCAATGCAGAAGTAGTGTAGCATCCCCACAAGCATCTGGCAACACACAGTGCAAGTGGTCACAAAGCATGTGTGCATCCACACAACAGCAAACAGCTCCCCATGGCTGCGCATGGTGCATCCTCCCTTGGGCCATTTTGTAGTGGTTGGGACTCGGTTCCTGGGGCCGCTTTGCTGGTGGTCCCACGCGGGGCAGCAGTGGGAGGTATCGCTTACAGTGGTCAGCGTCTGGCTCTGGGCTCCCTGCTTGGAAGGGAAAAAGGAAAAGAGGGGGGAAATGAAAAATCCCCACCAAAGGGAACATTTGCTCCAACTCCCCAGCTGGGGCATTATTACTGCTATAGCAAGAGATCCATGTCAGAGTTTTACAAAGAAAAACTACCAGGAGAAATACATAACCTTTTCTTAACATCAGCAGCTCAATTAGCTAATGACAGCAAAGCATTCTCCAGTGTCACCAATCCCGCTCGCCAGGAGGAGGCAGGGCGCGGGGCAGCCGCGTGTTTGTACAGCTGCGCGCGGCGCTGCGCTGGGGTCGGCTTCTTGCGCCTTATCTCAGGAAGGATCTCTCCCTGCCTTCCACACGCGTGCGCGCACACATGCTTTGGAGAAGAAAGCTCCACTCTGCATGAGAAGGTTAACAAATACCAGACTGCCTCTAAAAATACCTCTCCAATCGATGCCTAGCGTAAGCCATCCCAGAATGCTGAAAGCTACAAGAAAAGCAATTTGTTTCCCGTAGGATTGCTCCTCCCAGTGCTCAGGGCTCATCTCATACATCCACCCATCCAATCATCTGTCCGTACATCCTATCTATCCAGCCATCCACCCAACATCCCATCTATCCAGCCACCCATCCATCCATCCAACCATCCACCCAACCGCTCACCCAACCACCCATCCTATCCAGCCACCCACCATCCACCTGTCCACCTATCCGTTCACCCACTGTCCCCTCTGTACAGTCACTCAGCCATCCACCTGTCCTTTCATCCACCTGACCATCCAACCATCCACCGAACTACCCACCTGCCCTTTCATCCACCCATACATCCAACCATCCACCTGTCCCTCTACCCATCTGCCCATCCGCCCCACCTGGCAGTCTCTAAAGGCTGCTCACTCTCCTTCCCCTCAAACAAATGTCTCAGTATTAAGCCATTTGTCTGTGCCAATTGAGTCAATATTGAGACGCGACTTGTAGCCACTTGTATCTAAATAGAATCTAAATTGTTATTATGGCTCCATGGTTGCAGCTTCTTCAGCGTCGCCCCTCATCTTGCCAGCTCTCCGCTCTGCCCTAATTGCCTTCAGCCCGCTGAAAACATGAGCGCGTACAATTTGCAGGGAAGAAATTATCATCACATCTCCTTTCAGATCTCGCTAAATGCCGTTGTGTTTATTCATTCATTCACCCTGAGATGGCTCCCAGGGCAGCGAGCAGCAGGCGGGCTAATAGCCGGCAGCACTGCTGGTCCCAGGCCAGGAAGAAGGAGTGGGGAGGGCAAGCCAGTGCCGAAGTGATGTATGAGTGCGCCCCATCCTCACGCACTGCCCTCAGCCCCAAGCATCAGTTTTTGAGGTCAGGATCCCTGGGACGCGGGGCTGCCCAACGTGCTGTTCATTCTTTCAATATTGTTACACTGGAAAATGAAGGATAAATATGAATGAATTCAGTGTTAACCGTGCGAGATAGGATGCCGTATACTCACGCGGTTAAGTAAAAGAGAGTAAATGGAAATCTTTATCGCTGTAGACTGCTGAATATTAATAGTTATTGTTTGAGTCGCTGCAGCGTGGAAAAGTCAATTATAACCTAAGTGTAAAAATGTCCTGAATTATAGATAAACTAGGCAGGGAGGGAGATGGATCTCCCCCACACACTGCAAAAACCTTAGTATAAGGCGAAATAGATGTGATAAGAACTTTAAAACAGTAACTGGCAAAATGCAAGGGCTGATTCTTTGCAATATTTAACGCTATATATGGAAGCTCCAAAGGGTTAAGTGTCTGTGTGTGGAACATTTGCAGTATTTCCGCAGCCTACACGGAGGCACAGGCAATGGAGGGGAACTAACGTGTTTGCATCTCCAGCAGGAAACCAGAATTTTCCGAGCAGCCCCACCCCCAGCAGCACTGGGGTTTCCTAACGCATTTGAGGACCCAGAAGAGCAGTCAGGCTCCTGCATGCTCCTGGGAGCTGAGAGCAGGAGGCACGAAGGTGGCACGAGGTGAGCCTTCCATCAGCCCCATGGCACAGGGTGAGGGTATGAATCAGGGCTCTGCAGCCCTCCCCCAAGGACAGCATCCCTTCCTGCCCCAAGCAGAGCCTTCCAGACCACGTTAACCCCAAACACGATTGCTCCCAAGCGGTGCCAAGTGACCCATCCCTGGGTGAGAGCAGCAATAACAAGAGCAGGTTTCCAGAGCAAGGAGGTCTGACCTGACCTCGAAGGCAATGTGCTTCCCATGCAGCAGTTAATCCCTCCCGCTCCCACCACTGCCTAATGCCAGCTCAGTGCTTGCATACCTGCATGGTTTAAACTGGCATAGCTGGGCTGGGGGTCACGGCATTGCTCTCTGATACCCCCAGCTGCTCACCAGCCCCACTGCTGAGCCTGCACAACTCCTTCCATTAGAAGCCATAATTAAGGTTAAAAACTATTTCTATTACAACCTTCCTTTCCTCACTTAGAGCTTCCGGAAAAATTCTCTTTTTTTGCTCTAATTTTTTCCATGCTCTGAGCCTGGAGGCAAATTGGGAGTTAATGGATAAATGAAGCCCATCGTGGAGCATCGCAGGCCGCACGCTGTCCTGCTTCCAGCGTTGTTCCATGGAAGCGCGTCCCGCTCTGGAGCTCCCTTACATCCGAGCAGTGCAGAAAGCTGATTAACATTAAGCTGATTAACGTGGGACCATTGTTTAGGGCTATCCTGTGGAGCAGGCCTATTCATTCTGCTGTGACACCACACGCTGCGCCTGCGTGCAGATGTTGGCGTAGGCACTTGGGAGAGCCCAAATACTAAAACCGGTTCAAAATAATCATAGTAATAATAATAGTAATAATAACAGTGAAGCAGTGCCCATAGCCGCAATCTGACTGCTGTGGTCAAGGGCACACGTCCCAGCTATGCCACGAGCTCAGGACTCTGCTCAGCCCCATTCGCTGCCCATAGCAATGCCATGAGACAGCGCACTGATGGTTCCGTCTTGCAGCAGCACAAAGGCTTGAGTCTGCTGGATCCCCACGGTGCCAGGGACAAGCCCTGGGGACATCCTATTGCATCTGCACCCTGCAGAGACCCGAGGCTTGATGCAATTAGTGTAATTTCCTTGAGGAATCCAAGAAAACACTGGTTCCCCAATTCTGTTGGAATTCCTACACTTCCAGACATGCAGGTTAGCTGCCCGGCACCACCAAAGCATTTCTGCTCACAGACAGAACTTGTGACTCATTACAGCAACAAATACGGACAAGATCGATATCACCTTCCCAAGTTACCCCAAGCACTGCTGGCCTGGAGAAAAACATCTGATCCAAGCTGGGAAAGAGGGGAAACAAGAACAGGACCCCACAGGTACTGTGCCTGCGCAGAGCTAATGCGAGCTCGTGCGGAGGTACAAGGGCACTTCAGGAGGGGTCCCTACCGCAGCAGCAGTTTCTCCCCGGGGTCTCGGGCTGTGCACAAGGACCGGAGCCGGGCAGCCCTTGTGTGCGCTAATCGCCTCCGTCTGCTCACCATACGGGCGGCCGCCGCGGCCCCGGAGCAGAGAGGAATGCTTTTGTTTGCCGAGCACACTTGGCAGCCGGAAGGGATCTCTGGAAAGCAAAGCGGGCACTTAACAAGCCGCGGCCTTCCAGGGTCATTAAAGGGAGCCAGAAAGTGAGGCTGCGTCCTGAGTGCCCCGTTCAGTGCCGTCCACGGGAACTTCATCAGGCGGATTCCACGCGGGGCTGCCCGTGGGCTCACCTTCAGGTGGGAGGAAAGCTGTGGCTTTGGCAGCGCTCCTCTGCTCAGGGCATCCCCTCTACGTGGGCCGGCACTCCTCGCACGGGATCAGCATTTCATCGGCGCGCGGAGGGGAGTGGCCACGTCGGGGACAGAGGGGTGAAAGGGCAATGGCTGATCCCCGAACCACCCAGCCACCAGAACAAAATTCCCCTTCTAACAAGGCATGGAGCAAACAAATTATCTTTGTTGTTAGGAAATCTGTAAGCACTTATCGTTATAATTACCATCTGTGGTTTTGCAACTCAGGTAGAGTAGCAGCAGCAGCGCTGATACGGGCTCAGCTCGGCCCCGCGGGCTGCTAATCAAAACCAAGCCGTTTGCCTTCAGGTTGGAGATGATGTCAAACTTGATTGAGCGTCCACCTTTGATGGCTTTACCTGAGACCCAACAACATCTGCGTCTCGCTCACAGTAGCTCTGAAAGGTGATACGTGTGCAGGAGCAAAGCGCTGCCACTGCGCCTGGAGAGGTGAGCTCTGAGCAGAGCTTCTGAGCTTCAGAAATCAATAAGTGCTTCTTTAAAACAAAAATGTGTAAACAACTGAGAGTGAAGCCTAAAGAGCCGCTCAGAAGATTTATACGCAGCTTAGTTCAAATTTCTGTAATCTATTTAAATTAATAGCCACGTCCCCTGCTAAATTGCTTCCAGAGGCCAACAGCTCCCAAGGTACTGCATTCCCCGCAGGGGAAGTATGGAGGGGACCTCACCGTGGGGACGTGGTGCAGCCGGGGCACACGAGGATCCTGTGCATTGCAGCAAAGTGGAAAACAAATGCAATGAATTGCAACGCAATGCGATGCAATGCGAGGCAACACAATGCTTGAGATGCTGCAGAGGAACCCATGAAGAGGGCTGTGGTGCCTGCACCCCTCTGTTTGCTGTGCTCTGGTACAGGAGCATTCTCCCATCCCCAACAAGGAGGGGGGCACTCCTCACCATGCTGCACGCTCGCACAAAATTTGGGCTTGCCCAATGTTTTCCATTTTAAAATCCTTCCTTTGGTTCCTAATAGCTGTGCCAATGTAACACTAAAATCGCCTGGAGCAGTGGGGGCACGACTCAGGCAGGGCAGATTTCAGCCGATTTGCAGAAACTGAAGGCAGCCAAATGGAGAAACTCTTGCAGACGTTTTGAGGAGCAGCTCAGATGCCTCTGTTTGTGGCAGCGCGCTGCATTTCCCTGGGGTGCCGCAGCAATTTTCCCACCGGTAATTCTTCCAAGTTGTGCAACGTTTTAAGCTTCTGAGAAATCTGTGCTGAGCTTGTGTTTGTTCACTGAGGTCTCAGAGGATATGGGGAGTGGGCTGTTCCTCAAACCGGGCGCATGCCTGAGGTTGTGCCCTCCCATCCTGGGTAAAGGTGAAGGAAAAGGAAAACTGTATGGGAGCACAGAGAATGGGAGGAAGGAGCAGGACCTCGAGCAGAAAGCAAAGCCCAGCAATGCAGCCCCGCAAGCTGGAAGCACCATTGCACAATGCAGCACTGTTGCGACATGCCCCCGGTCTAACAAACAAGGTGCTCGGCATGCCAGCAATACCACTGCTCTGCCCCATGCGGGACGCAGCTCCCAGCTGCTGTCCCCAGACATCCCCCAAAGCTCGTTCTTCTCCTGGCCCCCATCTCCACGGAGCCTCCCACCCTGGTCCAGCATTGGCCATCACCCATTTGCTGCATTTTGGGAACCTCCAGGGAGCACGAAGGTGAGCGTGCTCCCAAAGTCCCTTTTTTTGAGCAACTTCCATAGGGGTTGGGGGGCAGAACCTCAGGCTGGGAGGCCCAGGGCTGTGTTTGCAGCGTATGGGGTGAGGTCTGTGTTTGTCCTGCAGACTAACGCTCACTCCTCGTGCAGCGCAGCTGCCGAAAGCAGCTCTTCCCGCATCATCTCACACCTGCCTCGCAAAGCTGCTCTCCATCCAACACACGCAGCCTGGTTGCGAGCTCGGCATATGTTTGCATAACCTCGGGTTTTTGGCCGGAAACCAGGCTTCAGGAAGATTTCTCAGGCTTTCAAAACCTCTCGCGGAGTCGGGGCCGCGGGTACGTGCGCGCTCACCGCACAACGTGATGGGAAGAAGCCTTGGCCAGCGGCAAGGGGGGACGGCTCCGGCCGAGTTTTTGGGATCACACCTCGCTTTTTCCTCCCAGGAGATGCTTTCTTTCAGCCATCATAAAAAGGTATTGGATATTCACTCAAAGATGCCCAGGAGAGCGAGCAGAAGGGAGGCAGGCTGCACTGCGGCGCTGTGGATAACTGATTGCTTTGCTCATTTTGGTCTGACCCAGAACAAATATGTTTCATTTTTCCAATGAGCTGGTAAAAAAATACAGTCCCCTTATTTCTAGTTTACTTAGAGCCTGTTTTTTCTTTTTTTTCCCCTCTTCTTTCATTCCCTTTTTAATACAGAGCAATTTCAGAACAAAAAGCCAAAAGAGCAACTTGAAAACCAGTTTTTAGTGTTTCCTTATTCCTGTCAATACAATTTGCCCCGCTCAGCCTGATGGCACCAATCACTGCAGTCACCTCGGGAGACTTTTTGGCCTCTTCCCTGCTGGCTGTGGCCACTCTGCCCGGCTGTGCCTTGGCTGGGATGGATGCAGTGGCACCAGGGTGGCACTTCTTGTGCAGGATGAAGCTGGCAGCAAGACACCCTTCTGTCCCATCCCATTCCATCTCATCCCACATCATCCCATCACTATGCCAACCCATCTCATGCCATCTCTCCTCAGCCACATTCAACCTAACTGTCCATCTCATCCCAACCAAATCCAACCCAACTCTCTGTCCCGTCCCGTCCCCAGTACCATGCCAATCCATTTCATCCCATCCCATTCCAGCCAAATCCAAGCCAACCATCCATCCCATCCAATTGCGCTCCCCTCCCGGCTCTGCTCACTGCTCGCCTCAGCGCGGTTTCCCTAGCGAAAGGCACTTTCAGGCTGAAGCAGAGACACAGTTTGCCAAAATATTTGACAACACGAAGAGCAGCTTGGCGGGGTGCCAGGAGCCCCATTTGAAAAGTGAAATTCGGCATGCTCCGACCCTGGGAGCGGTTCCCACGCAGTGAGGGAGGGTGACGGCAGCGCCCGGGGCTGTGGCAGAGCGGGGGGCCCATCGCCTGCTTGCCACGACCCGTGCTGAGGGTGGGCAGCCCCAGGGCAGGGATGCAGGAGCTGAGCGTGGCAGGTTGCCTGGGTTTGGGGTCAGGATGCTGCCAGAACCCAGCCATCCACCAGCAGGGCATGGAAAACTGAACCACACTGGGGCACAGCTGAGGTTTTGGGCACCCACCACCAATGTTTTCCCTTTGCTCGCAGGTGGTTGAACCAGGCTGGGAAGCAGCCCTGGTGCCACGCAGCTCAGCAGTTTGCATCTGGGAGCTACAGGTTTTATAACCTCCTCACCGCCACCTGCGACACAGCCACAGAGCTGCAGTGTGCACTCTGCCAGCACAGGAGGACGTCTGCCATGGAGAGGACAGGGTCCTGCCACCAGTTCCCCCAGTAAGTTGTCAGGATTTAACACAGGGCGCATTCAGCCATGTGGATCTCATCCTTCTGCCTGTGTCATAAATTGCTGAGCACACACCGGTGTGCTGTAAAACTGACCCAGAATGAAAAATGAGGTCTTGCAAGACTGATGCCTCATGCTTAGAGGTGCGGTGGTGAATTAGAGAGGATGGGGCTGCTCTCTGCCCCCCAAATTATCCACCCTTCATTGCATTACCAGCGCTAAGCCCTATTGCCGAAGAGGCAGAACAACAAAATGAAAGAGCAGAACGCCGCAGTGAACACAGTGAGCAGAGCAGCGGGCAGCATCCCCAGCAGCAGCACCGTGTGTCCAACAGCCCCAAATCCCAGCACAGAAAGACGGCGCTTCTGGAAGGAGGGAGCGGAAAGGAGGAAAGTCTTTGCTGAGATCCCCAAAGCATTAATCCCAGATTCGAGCTATGAAGTAGAGCGCTGAGATGGAAAAGAGCCCAGCCTTTTGCCAGGATGCTGATGTTCATGAAAAGAATAAATATCTGGAAGGAGGCTGCCTGTTATTACTGGAATAACACAATCACAAAGGAGCACACCACAAACAATTACACTGGAACTAAGAGGGATGGACGCCGGCTCTGTACACAATTAGGCACAGCTATGAGTCAGGGAAACGAGCGTTTTCTAGAAACACTGCTCTTCTTAGCACGGAAACCACCTCCTGGATGGCAGGATAAAGTTAAGAGAGAAAAAAAGAAAAAAGGGAGTAAGAATCTGCAGTATCATAACAGAAATCACAGATCAATGTGTTTGCCCTAGGAAATGAACAGATACACATCAGGACTTGGCAGCCGAAGGAGTCTCCCAAATGAAGCAGAAACAGCTCAAAAGGAAAGGAACAAAACAGAAAGAGAAGGAGGGAGGGAGGGAGGGAGAGGGAAGACGGCGCGGGCTCCAGAGCAGACACCATCAATCTGCACGGAGCGGAGCAGCCGTACCTGCCTCCTGCCGGCCGGGGCCGTGCGCCGGGAGGGGGACATCAGGCCTGAGAAAATACAGATGATTGGCTTCCAAGTGCCTTTCCTTGCCAAAATTTACAGGCCTGCAGTTCTTGGTTAATAGATGGTGCTCCCCTTAGAGCTTCTAATGGAAGAGGCTGAAATGAAAACCACCCGCTCCCCACGGGAGGGGGGGGGGTCCAATCGCACAGCCGGAGCGAATGTGTTCTGCATCATCTCTGCCGGGATGGAGCCCGGACACCTCATCACACGGCCTGAGATAACGAGCTATGTGGAAGTGGGAATGCAGATTTTTAAATTAAAAAAGAAAGAGAAACCGCCCAGCACAAAGGGATTGTCACTGGGAGAGCATAAAGGAAACTTTACCACGGGATGACACAGGCACGGGCCAGCCACTCACGGGCAGCACACCGCAGGTTGCCCACCCGGAGCTGCCACCTGGGCATGCACCACGGCCACCCCAGTGCTGCAGAACCCCCAGCAGAGCCCATTCCCAGGGGCCAACAGGGAGCAATCGGTGCGACGATGCAACAGCCATTAAGAACAACAGGCAGCAAACTCCTCCATCGATATTCTGGATGCACGACCTAACCCTTGCTATAAATCACCCTTGATCGCGTGCAGATTGCAATCCTGGCGGCGTTGGTGAGGTGTTGTGCAGCTCCACAGGCAGCACTCAATGCAGAGTCGAATTAGCAGGTGACATGTTGACAGCCTGACCATGCGTACCCCCTGCTGCCACCCCGCAGCCCTCAGTCCTGCACTGAGCACACGGAGCAATGGAGCAGCTCCGTGCTTGGCTCTCAGGGACGAGGTGGCCATAAAAATGATTTTTCTGCTAAGCCAAAGGCAGGTGAGGGAGCTCCCATTCAAACAGGGCTATCAGCACAGTGCCTGCAGGGAGCATGCGGAGAGAGGAGCGCGCAGCCCACCGTACAGCGCGGTGCGTGCATATTTAATGCATTTGCTTGGCAGATGGAATAACTTTGTTAACAGACTATTTAAATTCCTGAGGGGGTACCTGTAACTATTAGAAATTGATTTTATGAGCCTGTTATACAAACATCACTCTTCAAGGTCTAAAGCATATTGAAATTCTTCCTGTTCTCTCTCAAACAGATGGCGCTAAGAATTTTTCTGAACCGACTCGTATTCATAAATACTGCCCTCCAATCCCTCTTGCAAGACAGAACCAACCCTAATTAGAACGGTGAGCCCTCACCATCTTTTCCTCATCATGCATTTCCCATAAAACTGCTCCAGAAGAGGAAGGTTTTGGCCAACCCCTCCCCCAGCAAGCAACAAGGAGTGTTCCCAAACGTCTGTCACAATCAGAATAAAGAGAAACTCCATTGGATTATAGGGCTCGGGGGCTGATTTCCAAGAAAAGGCCTAAGTGCTCAGAATCAAGCAATTGGCATGGGGTCCTTGGGCACCTCCAGGGACTGGGAGCATGGCTGGGTGCTGTCAATGGCCCAGGGCCAACCATGGATTCCTTTCTTCAAGCAGACGCATTTATGGAATGACTGAATGAGTTCGGTTCTGGGTGGAAGTGGAGGTGGTTGAGGCCTTCCACTGAGGGCAGAGAAGCAATGCACAGTGCTACGAGGTGCCCAGCTTTGTGCTGCAGTTCACAGAACCACAGAACCATTAAGTCAGAAGGAACACTTACAGGCCATCTGATCCAACTCCTTGCACTGAACAGGGACACCTACAGCTCCATCAGGTGCTGAGAGCCCCATACAAACTAACCTTGAGTGTCTCCAGGGATGGGGCATCCACCATATCTCTGGGCACTGAGGCTCCGCAGCTCAAATACTTCACTGGATATTTTCTTTACTGTGCTGCCATTGCCATTCATGAACAACCCTGAGCTTAGCTACAGTCATAAAGAGCATTCACTGAATGGAAAAAAATCATTAAAAATTGTGGTCTCTTCCTGGACAACTCAGCAACAGCAAGTGCCAGCTACATTTGTCGAATAAATTGCTTGCAGGGAGTAGTTTTACTAGCTCTAAATGGGATGAAATTAAGCAAAGGGAAATGAATGCCAAGTGCATACACAAAAGCATTGCTGGGCGTGAGAGGTGCGAGGTGGGGAGGAGCCTTATGGGGCCACGCGGGCCCCACAACGGCTGAACCTCAATGCCTGGCATGTCTCCGTGTGCGCCCCATGATCTGGGGCTGCTTAGCCTCAGCTTGGAATTCCAGCTCTCAGCAGCAGAGGGCAGGGGCTGGCCACAGAGCCAGTGAGTGGGGCCATCAGGGTGGCAGAGTGGAAGAGGTGGTGGTCTGGGGGGGGTGTGGTGAACAGCAGCTTGTGCCAAGAATCACCCCCCAGCACCAAACAGGTTTTATGGGGACACTTGGATTTTGGAAGCTGGGGCATCACGCACATGGAGAGGAGAGGAGCTTGCAGGAATGAGCTAGCCCTACATATTTGGGCTGCCTGAGCACATCCTGGGGATGCCCCCCCAGCTCCCACCCCAGCCCCTCTGACTGGAGCTGCTCCAGGGTTAAGCAGAGCAGCACCGGGTGCGGAGGCAGCTCTGGCACCCGGCCGAGCTTCCCAGGCTGTTCTCTCCCAGAGCTCCGGGGAAGGGAAGAAGAGAAGAGGGTCTCATTAAAACAGAGAAAAACCAAAAACCCTCAGATGATTCGCTCGTTCCATCTGCTCTCCTATTTGGTCAGCTCATGCAGCATGAGCTATCGCAGGCTGAGGGCTGCTCCCTGCTAAGTGTATGCTGTAAGGACGTTTTATAGGCTCCATCCTCTGCAGAGACACCCAGCAGGGCATGGGAAACAACCAGGGACAGGAGATTTCCAGATCCCTTTCTAAAGGGCCAGCAGAAGCCTTGAGGCTCCCCAGGGTGCTCCAGCCCCATTAGCACCCCCAGGGCTTCTCCATGTGTTGCCCCTTGGATGGAAGGCATCTCTGCAGCTCCCAAGAAGAAACCCAGCGAGCAGAGCAGCCCGCTGTGCCCCCAGGGCGATGGCGCATAGCAAATTGCTGCAGACAGGAGCTGTAATGCAATCCAGCAGCAGCAAGGAATTCAGCATCATCCCCGGCTGAGCGCACACTGCGCCGTGCCACAGAGCGGGGAGGTGACAACCCTTGTGCAGAGCAGAGGGGAAGCAGATCCCAGCAATTCCCTGTGGGAAGGAAGGTGCTCCCCGCCTGCTGTCCCAGCTGGTAGCCATGACCCAAAGTGTCGTGGGAAGCAACAGAGGGGCTGGGAAAGAGGAGAGGCCATGGCACGCTGGGCTCACTTGAGGATCGTTGAGCAAACACAGGCTGTGGCCACTATGGGGTAGCTCGTGGGGTTGAGCTGCATGGAGAACCCACAAGGGCCCACCAGCAAAGAGAAAAACAGGACAGCAGCAGAAGCTGGAAGAGCTTCATAGGCACCACTTAGCAAAGCACTTTGGTGGGTTCCCATCCAAGAAACACCTCCCTTTCCAAAATAACCTATCACAGAACATCTCAAGGGACCCATGCAGATCACTGAGCCCAATTCCTGGCTCCACACAGGACCACCCAAAATAATCAGACCATACGTCTCAGAGAATTGTCCACATGCTTCCTGAGCTTTGGCAAGGTCAGCACCATGACCACGTCAGCACCCAGCTCACCACCACCAAAAGTGGGCAAAACGCTCTCACCCAAAATGACAGCACCCCAGGCCATCACCACACACCTCGAGCACAAAACCAGGTGAAGGAACAGCTTTGCATCCAAAACCAGCCCAGGACTGGTGGCAGAGGACGCGCCATGCAGGATAACACCAGGTGAGGAAGAGCATCCAGGCGCTCCTAAGTCAGCCCCATGGCTGAGAGAGGTGAGTACCGAGTGCTTCCATCACACTGGCACAGCAATTACAACACCAGCCAAATGGTTACAGAGGCTGGAGGGCTTCATTTAAATAAATAATAATAATTTAGCTTCCAAATTGCTCCCACATTGAGGTGCTCCAGGCTTTGTGCAGCACAGCGAAAGCCATCTCAAAAAGAAACAACAACAAAAAGCACAGTAAAATGTTATCAGAAAAACACTACTCATTAAAATTAACAATTAAAACAAATTAGAAAGGCTCTACTGACACAGAGGGGGAGGAAGAGCATCCAAACAAGGAGAAACGCCGGGTAATTTTTAGTTACTGATAAGTAAAATAATGGTCTCATTTAGTACTGATTACCTAGAATTATTTAATTTTATTTCAAATTATTCAATTTTTGGTTGAGGTTAACTAGTAATTTTTAATTACCGTTACATAATGCAATGACGAATGGCTCTTATTTCCCCCTACCCGCGCAGAGGAGTGGAGGAAATCAATAGGCATTCCTGGCAAATTATCCGGCGACTGGATGAAATGATAGCAGCCTTCCCCATTAGCGGGAAGCGCCGAGCCGTGGCCGGGTGCGAGCTGTGGGGCACGGCGCTGGGAAGGAGGAGGATCGCCGTCGGAGCTGCAGGGCAGGCTGGGCGCCCACAGCACCAGCTCCACGAGGGGGATTTTGGGGTGGCTTTGAGGAGCTTCGGGTTGGGAACAGGCGGAGCCGCGTTTAGGGAAGCGGTGCTCTGCCTGTTTTTAGTGAAGAGCCGCTCTGCCACAGCTCTGTGGCTGTGTCATTGATTTTTCTTACTAATGGAAACAACCGGCAGGACTGAAAATATTTGCAAACTGCTCAGGTCAAAAGAGGGAACGGCAACAACAATAGCACGGGGGGGAGGGCAGTGCAGAGCCACACCGTGCCGCTTCCCCCCGACTCTCAGGGATGTTTTCTTTCCCCTGGGCACGCTGGCGACCCTGTTTGCCTGCTTTTTATCTTCAGGCAGCGGCACTCCCTGGGCATTCACCTCAAGTGGAACTGCCTCAATTTGTTAAGGACTGAGGATGGGAAGCGTCAGAGGAAGGGGCAGTGGGACAAGCGTCCCCGGCTCCATCCCGAATCTGTGCACAGCTCCGAATGGCCACAATCCACCTCCCCACCTGCGGGAGAGCTGCCGTGGCTCCACCACTGCATGGGAAGGCAGGGTCGGAGCTCAAAGCGGCCCTGATAAAGCAGAGATGGAGCCAGGAAAAACGGGAGGGTGTTCAACAGAGTGTGCACGAGGTTCAAGCCAGTGAACGCTGGGGGTGATGGGGAAATGCCTAAACAAACGCAGGGAGAGCTGGCAAGGCAGCTGTCTGCAGACCAGGGCTGGGGGCTGTAACGAAGGCAGGAGCACTGCACTGCAGCAGGAAAAAAAAAAAAAAAAAAAAAAAAAAAAAAAAAAGAATGATTAAAAAAGGAGCATTGTTCTGAGCTACAAAAACAGCATCTCGCCTCCAGCACCCTCCCCAGCGCCGGTCTCAGTGGGGAACATGCCCTGATTTGGTCACCGTCACATAGAGGAGGTGGGAAATAAACAGCGAGAGCGTGGCCAAGGGTGGGGAGAGGTGCCAGGGTTCTGGCAAACCCCCATCCATCTGCAGAGGCCATCCAGCCCACGGAGGGGGGGCTGCTGCAGGAGGAACTGCACTGAGCAAAATCGCAGTTCTGCTGTGAAGAGCCCTGAAGCCCCCAACCCAGAGGGGGGAGGAGGTACAGCAGAGCCCCACCAGGAGCAGTTGGGGCCGGGCTGAAGCCATCACATCTTTTTGTGTGGAGCTGGAAGGGGATGGGGAGCACCACCACCCCCCTTCTCCCCCCCCCCACAAAATACACACACTATGCTCACGTCAGCTCCAGCCCGTCACATCCAGAACGTGGCCATGGGGCAGAGCCACAGAGCTGGAGTGCTGTTAGCGGCTGCTCCTTTCTATTTAAATGAAAGGAATAACTGTGAAGCATGATAAAAATCTCTATCTCTCCCCTCTGGCTTGCAGATAGGAGCCCCACAACTGTTCCTATTGGAAATTCAATTCCAATCAGCGTGTTGGCAGGAAAGGATTAGGGCTGGTGCCAAAACACATTCATTCCAGCCAGCGCTTCCCGGAGCCTCCCCAGGGCCACCCCAGTGCCCACCAAGGGCCGGTTGCAGGACACTGGCTCCTCCCACATCCCCAGTTTGTCCTGTGAGGGTATGGGTCACCCACTGAGGTGTCACCACACACCTCTCCATGCTCATCGTGGGCACAGGGTGCGCGTTGCTGGGAGCCCTGACGCAGCGAAGCACATCCCGTGGGGTTTGGTTGCCTTGCTCCATGTGGGATGTTGGAGATGGAGCCAGGAGGGGAGAACTTTGAGCCATCAGAATTTTTAGGAGATAAAGCTGGATAAAAAGGAGGAAGGTAGAGGCATTACCCACAGCATCTTATCTGATCTGGCACCCAAGCCTACTATTGCCTCCACTTCCCTGTCTCGAGGAGGTTTTTAAACGCGTGCAGCTACAAATCACCCCTTCCAGTTGAAGTGTCAGATTAAATCAAGACAAACGCTCCCCTGTTCCACACCCCCCCCTCTGCTGGGCCCGTTCCCAAACCCCCACCTCTCCCTGCCTGGCACCACCCCAAGCTTTGCCCTGGGAGACCGCTTCAGCCCCAGTGCCGCCAGCAAGGAAGTTTTCGCAACAGGCAGATCGCCGTCAGGCTGCCCCGGTCCCCCCTTTAAGCTCATTACCGGAGAGCTGGAACTCATCCTGGCACCCAGAGGGCCCCACATCCTGCAGGGGCAGGCACCTCCTGTCCCCACTTCAGGGCTGAAGCTGAATCCAAAGACAGAAAACTGGTGAGAAATTCACTTTTACGCAACCATGAGAGGGATGCATGGGACCCGCTGCCCTAAGATACAGCAGGGCAGAGATTTTTGTGAGATTTATGAAGAAGAACCGACATTTCTGCAGCTAATAAAAGTTCCTGCAGCTCAGTGAGTCAAGGCAGGTAAAGAGAAGGTGCCTGGAGGGGAGGTGAGGCCATGTGCTCTGGAGCATGAGCTAATGACTAATAGCAGAAGACAAAGAAGAAAGCACTCCTGGGAGGCTGGGTTTTTCCTGTGTACCAGGTGTTTGCTCGTACCTTCTCTGAAGGCCCTGGCACATGTTACTGCACGACAGGCTCTGCGATGAGCCACATCCCAGCCTCGCCTCAGGACAACAATTCCCCCCCCCCCTAAATTTCCATGTGTTGTTTTGGTTTTAAATGAGAGCCAGATCTCCTAAAGCCTTTATCATTAATCCTGCTGACACACAGCCTGACCACAGGCACTGGGAAGCACCGCATGGGGCTGGCGGGGCCCCAGGAGCTGGGGGTCCTCACAGGTGAAGGCACTGAGGACACCAGGTTAACACGGACCCACATGCCAGGTGGGGGGAGGGCCAGGCCAGAGCAATGTTGTGGGCACAGCCCTTCCCAAGCATCCATCCCTATGCCCAAGCACACACAGAGCCCTGACCCCATCCTCCTGCTGCTTACCAGCACTTGTGGTGCGTCTGCCACTGACATCCATCACCTTCAGCCTCCCCAGGAGATCTGCAGGGAAGGAACGCTCGTTCTCAAGTTGAATGTTTATTGACAGGGCTGCAGTGCACAGCTGGAAGCTAAGCATCCAAAACTGGAAGTCTCTGCTCAAGAATCTCCACGCAGTCAGCTGAGCAGCACTGAGACTGAAAGCTGCTAGCACAAAAAGCTCAGACCCCATATTGCTCCTCCATTTCACACTGCCACTGGGGAAAGCCATCCTGTCCAGCCCTGAGCCTTAAAAAGGCACAGCTGGGACTGGTTGGGAGACACAGATGTGGGCTGCAGGGCCCATCATGTGGGGCTGCCTGTTAGAAAGTGAGTTTTGCACTGAGTGGGAGCAGTTTGCTCCATCCTGATACAGCAAAAAGCTCCACCTGTGGGAGCACTTTGGGGTTCGTTATGAAGATGCTCTCCTCTCCTTGCTCATTTTAAAAAATAAACCAATCAGCAAAGGAAACCCATGGAGTTTTGCTTTCCAGACCCAATTTGGGACCTCTGGGCACCGCCCTGTGTCCTCTGTGGGCAGCCCCTGCTGCAACTCGCAGAGCACGGGCAAGGGAAGTGATCCAGGCAGCAACCTCAGGGAGCGAGGGAAGGGGTCCAGGGAGGGCTTTCCACAGCACGATGCAAGAATTAAAAAAGATTTTATATATTAAGGCTAGAACACTTGAGTGAAATATTAAAGCCCACTGACTGAAGAGGCTGCGGATGTTACACTGGGAAGTTTGCCCTTCCACGATGCTAGGCTCAGAAGGGCCATGGGAGCACCCCGGCGTGCCCGGTGTGCTGGTGGAATGTTGGTGATGTTGACGTGGCATCGCCCAACCCGTCCCCTCCCACTGCTGCCTTTCTGCAAGTGACCCTGAGGAAAGTCGGAGGAATTAGGGATTAACAGAGAAAAATACGTTGCCTAATTAAAAAGCGATATAATCAGGTGTGAGCCCAGGAACTGATGGGTTTTAAATCCTTGCATTGAGCTGCTGGCTGAGGGAAGCAGTTCCTGCTGGGAACCCAACCCCACAGTGCTCCCTGACTGCAGCTCTCTCACCTCCCAGCAGAGCTCCCAGCCCCCAGACTGGCCGTCTTCATTGGGATGAACTGGAAAACCCCAGCCCCCGTCCCCTGTGCTGCAGTGAGGTGTGTGCCACGGGGCCCTGCTCACGCCGCAGTGACATCTCCCGTGGTTTCCAAGTTACCACCATCTGAAATTGTGTTTAGATGAGAATAGCGGCTTTCATTAACGTGTAACATGTCCCCCGTGTGCCTAGAAAGCTCAGAAAGCGGCAGAAAAATTAAAAGTCATAATGTATTTTTTATTCTTATTGATTTTTAAGCCTATCTCATTTTAGGGACCTGGCTCGTAATTTCTGAGCGCTTGTGGGATGGCATAAAGTTCCCGAGGCCTCATGATAGGATTTTACAAAGGCTTTTCCGCGTGTTTTATTTTTTAGTAACCTTGATAGCTAAACCCAGCCTCGTGGAGAAACGATTTTAATATTCAGGCCGACAGAAATAATTACTTCCCAGCATCGTGGGGCAAACCATCCGCACTGGGCTGCGCAGAGCTCCCCATCGCCAGGGCAGTGGGGCAGCTCTCAGCTCAGCTCTCTGCCCAACCCCGGGGCTTTCCCTTTTCCCAGCGCCCCATCCCCTGTGGAGCATCCCCAGGTGAGGAGGCCCCAGGATGCCGGGCACCTCCAGCAGCGGTGCTGTCTCGGCCATCTGCGTGGGCTCCACGCGGCCGTGCTTTAATCAAGGCTTCGGGATCCTTCCTGTGGCCGCCCGGGGCAGGGGATATTTTAACTCTAAACACATTAGCGTGCGAGATTGAAAGGTAACGCGTCCTCCCCGGGCTGCTGAACAATGGAAAGGAACCTGGCTTTCATTTGCACAAAGCACGCAGTGGGAATTTCCCTAATCAAATAAAAAGAAAATGAAAAACTCTCTCTCTCCCTCTCTCCGAAAGTTTAATTCTCTTAATTACATTAATTGGAGAAATGCAGGATCCTCCTTTGTGCGTGGTTCTCTGTGGAGGAGAGAAGGCTGCGGGAAGGGGCTTTTTTGGGGCCACCCCACAGCTACCAGTGGCAGTGCAGAGGCCGGATGGAGTCGAGGTGAGGTGCAGCACTGATGCCCCATGCTCATCTTTGGAGCCAAAGCACTGCACCTGGGGCTGAACCCACACCTGGACAATGTGACTGGATGTTCCTACCCCACTGTCTGCTTCAGGCTCCTATCAGGTGTCAGAAGGGAGAAGCAAGAGAAATTCAGGGGTACTTCATGGCTGGGGGTGGCACAAAACTTGGTAAAAGGGATTTGGAAGTTGTACCTATGCTGAACTGAATCTCAATAGCATCCAGCCCACCCTACTGCTCCACTTTGGCTAAGAAAACAACTAATAAAGGAGAAATGCTGATTGCTCTGCACTTGGGAAAGTTGCCTTGCTTGGGAGATTGCAGTCCGTGCTCTGGACAAGATCGCTGGGCAACCAAAGTGTCAGCGCTGGGGAAGCAGAGCATCTCCATCCCCATTCTCATTGTCACCCCCAACCCCAACTCCATCCCCATCCCCATCTCCATCCCCACCCACTGCCCTGCCAGCTCTGTGGCGCTCAGCCAGGAGCCCTCTCCCCAGCCAGGAAAGGTGATGCTCTCTCTATATTTAATATGTAATGGGAAAAATCTGTGTTTGATGTGTACTCTCTAAAAAAAAAAGGAAAAACATAGAAGAAAACGGACACAGCCAGACCATTTGGCTGAATGCTTTCATTTGGTTAAAAAAAAAAAAGGAAAGAGTCACCTTTGCAGGGAGCTCGCATCTGGAAAATTCCAGCCCTAATGACATAAGTTACGAAGAATTGAAAATTGGGATCAGAGAGGAACTGAGCACAGAACCCCAGTATCCTGCGCAGCATTTGGGTGGAGGTCACAGCTGGGGCTCCTACGGCTTTGGGGCTCTGAATGATGGGTCTGGGGGCAGGAGAGGGCCAGGGCTTCTTCAAGGCATTCCCTGCTTTGGGAACAGTTGCTAAAAGGAGTCGCGGATTGCATGCAGCATCCTTCACCCCAAGCACCTCCTTTTCTGCTGTCCTGGTTCAGGTAGGGCTGAAGACATGGCTCAGCCTGGGGCTGGAAGCAGAGCCGAGCGCACGGATCTCTCTTTGTTTCACTCTGGTTGTGCTCAGCTGGGGCAGCTTTGTGCCAGAAGCCTCCTAAGTGAGTTTACTCCTGGCTTGCAGCAGGCCGGCTGGTGCCAAGAAACGCACAGGTGCAAATTAAATCAATATACCTGGCTCTTGGTGGCGGGGAGGGTCTCGGTGGAAGGGTTTGCACTGCACTCACTGGGTCCGCTTTCATCTAGCTGGGGCCATGCAGCTTCCGCTCCTCCACCAGCACAGCTGTGGCTGCCCCTAATTAGGGCTGGTGGGACTCAGGGCAATGTGGGGTGCCCAGCTCTTGGATGGGGTTTTGGGCTTAGGGTGCCCCAACCTGCCTAGGGTAGATGCCAAGCAGGAACCAGAGCGCAGACAGGAAGAAAGGAGCCCAGCCTCATCTCTCTCTGATTTGTTTTGTTGCTCTGCACTGTTTACGGGTGCCCAGGCATAGACCTGGTGGCATCAGGATGTGCCCAAAGCATCCCAGTGTCATCTCGGAGCAGACAGAGAAGAGGGCAGCACCAGAAATCCACCCCCCACCCCTCCCCACTGGGATGGAGAGCAGGGAGGGATCAGCGGTGTTATTTTACTTAATTTACGACTAAATGCCCCCAGAAGAGTTTAGCCCTTATTACAGAGCTATAATGGCCTATTAAGGGAACAGCGTTCCCTGGAAAGCAGCCCGGTGTCAGTGACTCCTTATGGAGATAAGAGCCCAATAGTCACACGCTGAGCAGTCGGGGCAAGGATGCAGGGATGCTGCCTGCCCACCCCAAAGTGCTCCCAGAGATGGAAGCTCTGTGATGGGGGAGGAATCCCCCGCACTCATAAATCCCCAGATCCTCACTACACACTTCGTAATGGCAGCAAATGGGAAGTGCTGTCAGAAAATCCTCATTTTCTTTTGTGGCAAGTCACATCCAGAACGTGAAGAGAGGAACGACAACAGAAATATTGCTCAATTGCTGCTTAAAAATCCCATTTTGGGTATGGTTGCAGGCTCTTGCACTGCTTGGTCCTTGGAGCAGGGCAGTGCCCTCGAGCCCGGCTGCCTCCCACCGCTGAGATCAATTAATTAATTTCATACGGTGCTTTCAGAAGAGGGATCCCCCTCCCACCCTCAGTGCATCATTCCTGAGTGCGATCGGCCCTTGGCTCCTGAGTTTGTTATTGAACAGGGAACGTTTTCTCAGCAAAAAGTAAGGCTGAGCGATAAGGGCTGTGCAGGAACTGATAGAGACTTTGCAGATCGAATATGATGTTGTTTATTTGACTATGATGTATATTTAAAGGTCTCAGTTACAACTGGCCCCGGGCAATCTCTAATGAGCTGCAGCTGCCTGGACTCTCATTAGCTTTAATGACATCTTCTCAGTACATTTTTCTTGGGGTAAGACCTTGTCCTTTCTATGGTTGCGCACACACTAAAACCAAGAGACATCTCACCCTAAAAGGGCAGCCAACTCAAAACAGTGGAGCAATGATAAATGATGCAAGTGCCCAGAAGAGACAAACCTTTCCTGGAAGAGTCATTGTTTATTTAAGGCAAACGAAATGTAATTTACTTTGGCACGCCTTCGAATTAGTCTGGGAGGTATTTGCGTGGAGGCTCAAGAAATAGGTAACAAAGTCGCCGTGTGTGTTAGGCAAAGATCAATTTGCAATTTCCCTGATTTTCTGCCATTCGTCTCATTCAATGGGCAATCACCCGTGCTCTGCTGGCCTCCGGGCACAGAGGGCACAGGGGGATCTCCGTGGGGAGAGCCAGGATCAGAATGGAGCCCGGAGGCAGGAGCGGCAGCGCGCCCTTGGGGCCGTGCCCCACCGTGCCCAGCGCCCGCCGGGGCCGTGAGGGGCGGATATCCTCTGGTGACGGCCCCTCCTGAAGCAGAGCCCTTATCCTGCCTCCATCTCTACTCTGAGCATCGGGGGAGCAGTCATTAATCATCCGCCCCGTCCCTCCATGGGTGCACAATGGACTTCTTTATCCCGCGCTTCAGCAGCGCTGACATGTACAATAACAATCAGCCCTGACGTATCTGTACTGCACCAAAGAGCCTCACTCAAAAGGTTCCTTTGCAACATCGCGGGTCAGAGTTAAAATGTATTGGTTTATTGTGAGGCAGAGCGGTGCAGATCATATCGGAGATGCGTGCTGGTTCCTAGGGAGCGGCGTGGCGTCGCCAAAGCATCTTTTGGGCTGCGGGGCAGGAAGGTGATGCCAGCTTAGAGGGGTGGGTTTCCATTGTGACCGCTTTCTCATGGACTCCTTCCAGTGGGGAACTTTGGCTCTTTCTCCCCTTCCAAAAGAAGAGCTGCTGGCAGTGTGCAATGGGCACCGAGGCACCATCTGAAGGGCACGACAGAAATTGGGTTGAACTCTATCTCCCAGCTGGCGGCTTCCCCCTCCAGTCCTGCAGCCACACGCAGCCACGGCTTCACCTCTCCCAGCTGCACAGCCCTCCAGCATGAGGGGGCTTTGTGCAGGAGCAGTCGCAGGTGTGCACCAAATGGGAGAGGGAGAGCCCAGGGCAGCATCCCCTGGTGGGAGTGGGGATGGGGGCACCGCATAGCACATGGGTTTAAAGCTGGGTTAGGAATTTTTAGGCCCTCCTTAAATTCCTGGGCTCCCAAAGGCCACTGAGCCAGCAGAGGTATTTCTGGACAAGTTGCAGGAGCTACCAAATAACTGGGGAATGCTAAAAAAATAAAGCAAGGCAGGGGGTGGGGGAAATAAAAACAGGAAACAGGTGGGCTTTGCTTTTCCTTTTTTTTTTTTCCCCCTCATTTCACTGCTTTTTGCAGGGAAAGCTGGCTCCCCAAAGCTCAGATTGAACAGTTCTCAGGGAAATAAAACACAGCTCATTAATGACAGAGCGCTTTGTAGCACACCGCTGTGCCCATGTACACACTCCTGGCTCTCCGCTGGTTACGTGTCCCCAGGTGGAGGGCAGAAGGGAGCTGGGGCAGAGCCCACCAGCACCATCCTGGAGCTGTGCGCCCCTTCCCTTTGTCCTGTTCCCACCGGTGGGGCCATGTGTGTCCATGTGCCCGTTCTCCAGGTTGTGGGCCCCAGTTCTTTCCTTGGTTCCAAGGTCGTTCACTCTGAAACAGGGCAGAAAGCAGAATTTCATTCCCTAGTTATGTCTTCCAGAGCCATGCTGCTTGCTTTTGCATTTGGATCTGTTTTCCGTGCTGTCCTGAGAGAAGGAAGCAAAGCAATTTTCTATTTACTCCAAAATTCCAAGCGAGCAATTTTGAGGATCTGGAGACTGTCAGGGAGAGGTTACTGCTCTGTGTTCGCGGGGAGGAGGAGAGCAGAAGTGATGGGCGCTGTGCACGGCGCGGGAGCGCCGACGGCTGAGCTGTGCGTTGCCTCCAGAAAGCCTTCCCTGAGCACCCAGACTGGTAACTATTACGGGATGTGTGAGTAATTCCTAGATAATTTTTTAAGCATTTGGACAAAAAACAATGCATAATGAAAACATTACGCTATTGTCGTGATGCTGACACTGTTGGCCAGATCCTCAGCTGCTGTGAATCACGGTCTCTCCTTTGACTGGAGCAGAATTATGCCTCATTTATCCCAGCTGGGGATGAAACGCAGCGGCCCCGCTTGTATCACCATCACCCAGCGGCTCAGAGCCCTGCCGTGAGCGGCTCCTGTGGGCATGGTGGTGGTAGGAGGCCAACGGTTGGACAAGACCATCATTAAGGTTGGTCTTTTTCAATCTCAATGATCCTACCATCCTACGACCCATGGGGCCAGGCAGCACCTGGTTGACACAGAGGGGTAAACAGCCGGGTGGCTCTTAGTGCTCATTGACTAATTCCTACATACATGTTCTTAAGAACATGGAATAATTCATTGTAATTACTGTTGGCTGAGTTCTGTTTGAAGAAGGCAGTGCCATTTGAAAGGATTTTTGAAAGGCATTGAATAGGGAGGCAATTATTATTATTTTTTTAAATATGTTTAAGGACTATAAAAGTAATTACTGCCCTCAAGCCAGGATGTCTAATTATGTTAAACTGTGGCTTAAGACGGTGCAACTTCCAGCCTCATCCTCGGGTGGTGCACACATGGCAGGGACGGGGCAGCCCGGCATCCCTTCGATGGAGAAATGATGGCAAAAAGGGAGAAATGGGAAAATCAGGAGGGCAATGGACACAAGGGACCACTGGGTGCCCACTGGGTATCCCCATCCCCGCAGCCATGGGCATGAGCACGCCTGCAGGGAGCAGCTGCTTGGGGAGAAGGGCACACCGACCCCTCAGGGGCCTCTTCCTGCCCTGGTTCTCGCTGTTTTCCTATGGGAGCCCTTCACAAGCAGCGAGAGAGAAGTATGCGTTTATTTTTCGAGCTCGCCTTTTGACTCCGACTCCCCTCTGTTCTTCTGCCAACGTGCGAGAAGCAAGTTCAGGTTTTAAAAGGCAACCTGAAATGTGCGTGCACGCACAGAGCTGCTTTATTTTTACAATGCTGTGATTTATGGGCCAGCTTGGGGCGGGGAGGGGGGGGGGTGCTTGTGAGTTGGGATCCTTTGAAGGCTGTCCATCGCGGGACAGAGCCACAGCCTCCATGACGGGGTGGGGGCTGTGGGTGTGTGGGAATGGGACGAGGAAGAGGAGAGGAGGAGCATCTCCCTGTGCAGCGGGGGTGAGAGGCAGAGCTGCGTGTTGGAGGTGTGCGAGGAGATGTTTAGACACAATGTGGGGCGGAGATGGATGGCAGCCAGGCAGCTGTGCCATGCTCCTATAAGAGATCAGGCTCCATCCTCAGCCCCCTCCCAGCATCAGGGGCTGCAGTGCAGATGTTGGGTTGCTGCACCCCGCGTCCCCTTCTCCCCCACGCAGGTGGGACTCCTCCTGCACATCTCCACCCAACCTCACCCCAACCAACCCAACCTTCCAACGTTGACACCACACTCCAGCCAAGCTGGAGAGGGCAGGAGCAAGTACAGCAGACTGTTTTTCCAAGCATTTTTAAGCACTTCCAATTGTTTATCGTTATTGTTGCTAGCACAACTCTCATCACTTCTCAGCCCGGCTTCCCGCCGTCTTTGGGCGACTCTCCCATCAGCAGGAGGCCCAGGGGGCTGCTTGGCTTTGTCCCCCAAGGCACACATGGAAGCAGTTCTTGGTGGTTTGGGTCTTTTGTACACTGCGGATTACAACAGGTCTCTCCTGTAAGAAGTCTGGAAAAGGAAGAGCACTAATTGTTATTAACTCTGCCAAAGCCAATAATATCCTCGGGTAATTATCGGTTTACCTACTTTTCCCGCGAGCCTACTGTGTAAACACTCCATTGTGAAGAGGGCATTACTCCCTCCCCGTTCCACCTCGCCGCAGTGCCGGCAGCGCGCTCTGGCTGCTCAGTGCCCATTGCCGTCGAGGCACCTCCTGGCAGGGGCAATGCCAGCCGTCACCACGAGATCCGCCCGCAGCTCAGCCCTGCCAGCTGCCCCACGCTCCGTGCCCTGTGCTCCACGCTCCGCACGTTGGTCCCGTTGTCTCCAGGACCAACAACGAGCGCTGGCGGTGGGGCCGCGTGGCGCGCAGTCAGGGAGCCCGGCCGCGCTCCTTTCATCGCCGCTCGTTTGTTTGGATTAGAGTCGGCTCTCTCCTGGATCCTTTGTTCACTGTTTGTTATTCCACATGCGCCCGGTGCCGCGCGTTCATCTTTATTAGCTCTAATTGCTTCCCCATTCTAATGGGATCTCGCTATTCACGCACAATTGAAAGGAAATGTATTCATTAAAATAATTCTCTTCTAACTGTTGTTCAGTGTCAGTGCTGTCGGTGTGGCTGCCTCAGCCCCCCCGCTCCGTTAGGCCCTTGTTAGGACAGACCGAGCAGCGCTTCATTAAGGATTTGGGGTTAACATGAACAGCAGGCTGTGGGCTGGGCTGGGTGCAGGTGAGGGCTGTGGCACGGGGGGCCTCCTCAGCATCATCGCTGACGGCAAGGATGGGAAGCTGCCCGTTCTAGAGCTTGCAGAGCACTTTTACTGTTGATGGGTGGTACAGGAGCACCTCCTTCCTATGAGCAGTGCCGATGTGTGGGAGCTGCTCCTGCAGCCGGGGTCCTGCTGGGTCACTGCATGGTGCCAGCACCATGGGGCAGCTTTGTGGTGCAGCAGCTGCACCCCCGGGCTACCCCATGCACACCTCATACATCTCCCAGAGCTGACTCTGGTCTGGGAGCTTCGTTTAAAATGCAAATGACTCAGCTTTGCCTAACAGCGATGGCACTAATGGGATGTGAGTTTGTGCCCACTAATAGCATCCTGCCATACTTCTGAAGAAAGTGTCTGCTTTGTCTCTGCATTTGTCTGTGACAGAAGAACATTACCCAGGCCTGGACTTCTATTCTATTAATACATTTGCTTAATTACGCTGTACAGAGAGTGCCAGGCTGGCAGACAGACTGCAGAACCTCTGCTATCACTGGAAGTGCTCCAGTGAAGAAGACAGCGGTGACATCACAGGCAGTGACATCACCCCATGACATGCTCCCCGTGCTCTGCAGCCCCTCTGACCCTGCCCGGCACTGGCACAGTGCAGATGGGGGCCGCCCCCAGCAAAGGGCGCACGCTCAGACAGCGCGACCCTATGGCACGGCCCTGGCATTCCGCTGCCAAGCGCTCCTCCTGCCCCCACCACGAGTTCTCTGTCTTTCTGCGTTTCAGCAGCGCCTATCAGGCCCTGCAGACAGCGCGTCGGGTGGACAGGAACCATCTGCCTCCAGGTCAAGTGGCCGTGACAGCCGTCCGCTGGCCGCCAAGGCTTTGCCACCTTCTTCCCAGAGCCTCCGGCTGATTGCGGGTATCGCTCCCCGCTCCGTCACTTTTTATTCATCCTTGGGATGTACTTGAGAGCTGTCAGCTCCTGGAGGCCTGCGTGAAACCTGCACTCGGGATCGATGTGCAGTGGGAGCCCTGAGCCAGGCTGGGGTGTTTCTCCCAGCAGAGGCACCTTGCTTGCACGTATGGGAATGGGGAGCCCAGGGGTACCCAGCAGCAGGGGATGGCTGCAGGCTCTGTGAATTTGTTGTGGAACGCCTTATTCTCTGCCCCAGCTGAGGGGGACGGAGGGCAGGAGAAGCAGGAGGGGATCATTCATGCTTTAAAGAGAGTGAAATGAGATTATTCATTTTCGCCCTGTTCTGCACATAAAGCTAGCACTTCCTTTGAGGCAGCCCTCGAGGCCTTCCAACACCCTGACTTCATCAAATTGGAAAAGACTTGAAAACTGAAGCCATTCCACTAGGGCTGGGCTCCTGAAGCTTATAACTGCCAGAGAGGTGGGAGCAGGGTTGGGGGGAGGGGAACCAGGTTGCTCTGCACCCCACAGCCCTCCCTGCTCCTGCTGCCCATGGAGCATGGCCTCTGTCCTGAGCACAGCACAAACGTGGCAGCGCCGAGCCTCCTTCCTGCAGTGCCTCTGGGAATGGTTCTGGATCACAGTCTTGGTGTGTATTTTTTATTTTAGCTGCTAACACATCTCCCTTCTAAGCCTCACTCCAGCTGAAAAGCTGCGTAGGTTTCTGCCTGTCTTGCTTTACTACACTTTACTAGTTGCCTTTTCTCTTCCCTCCCTTGTCTAGCACCTCTGTTCCCTCCTAGGTTTCCCCCACTGCCTTGCCTTGGTTGATCAACACCATCAGCAGTGCTGCCATACCTGCACGTGGGGCTGCAAACAGCTCTGGGGCTGCTGAGCAGGCTCAAGTTTGTTTGGTCTCCTGAAATCCATACAGCAATTGAGGGCTGGAGCAGGAAGAGCTTCCAGAAGCCCCGTTACCCAATTACCAATTCTGTTCTCTCCATTGAGCTTGACAATAACATTTGTGGGGAATTTAAGAGAGAGCAATGCTCTTCCCTGCTCACAGGAGGAATGAAAGCCTCACTGCCATTGGCTTCCAGATGTCATTTTATATTTTCTATAAAAGTTTGCAGAGACCTTGGCTGGCCCTGGAGACACTATCCAAGGAGCAAGCAGGGAATGCCACTTGCACTTGCATGAGGTGGTGTGGGGCTGCAGCCAAAGTGATGCCTCTGCCATGTGTTGGGCTGCATGGGGAGGGCAGCTTTCTGGGAGCAGCTTTTTGGGAGCAGATCAGGCTGTGGGGAGCAGTCTGAAGAGGAAGAACTCCCCGAGCCTTCAGTTCTGCTCATGGGTTTTATGCACTTCTCTCCTTGCATCCCACACTCCCAGCATGGCACACCAGGTAGGAGCGGAGCAGAGAGCAGGATGGGCCCTTCTCGCCTTTTGTTTTGTATCTTCAGGAACACAAGTTGCCATAGGAACCACAGCCCGGGCTCCTCATTAGCAGCCCTGGGTCTGGATGTCAGATGAAAGGAGCTGTTCCCTCTCCAACCCCGGTGTCCTCCTGCCCGGCTGGAGGCAGACAAAGCCGTGCCCGGGGTGGCAGCATATCCCCGGCTGCCCCAGGGACACGGATGGGTGTTACAGTAGGAACCGAGCTGTAGCAATGCGCCCGCCTTCACATTGCCTGCCTTCAGCAGCGCCTTTGAAAGCACAAAATGCATCCACTGTTGGCAGCACTGCAGAGCACAGTGCCCACCCGCCTTCTGACCCTCTCTCCAAGGAGGAGCTATTTAAAGCATTGCATCGAACCACTCCGTCTGCCCGGAGAGGCACTTTGAGCACTTCCCATAGTTCCAGGACTTGCTGCAGGCAGGGAAGGGCTCCTTGTAGGGCACTGGTGAGGGGACGACCCGCTCACAGCTGCACATCCAGAATGACATCAGCATATCCACCATTACCTGGCGATGTAATGGCATCAGCTAATCCCCAGTGTCAAGTAATCTGCTGCCACTGGGATGACATGAAGAGAAGCAGAGCTGGACCCATCCCTGCTCATTTGCCCAGCCCTAATCCCAGAGAAGCAGGCTAATAAGGCACGGAACTCAGTACCTGCTCGCCTTTATTAAATTCCCTGCATCACTCCTACGTTATATCCATCCTTGCCAACTGGATCTGTCCTGCTTCAGAGACAGCAAGAGAGGACACATTTCCAACAAACCCCAGGCTAAAGCCTATTTATCTGCTTGCAATATCTGATGAATTTTTATGAATCGTGAAAACGTTTAAAGCAGAAGGAGAACCCAGGGCTGATGCAGCATCGCTCACACCGACCGTGCTGGGACCAGCTGGCCCCCAGCCCCTCACCCTGCCTGCTCCATCCTGCTTTGTCTCCCACACCCACAGATCCTCCAGGAGCAGGAGCCCTGTGGTACAGAGCTGTTCTGTTCACAACAGAACTCCTCCTTGCTGAGCTGGGGATCCACTGACACAGGAGCACAGCCCCACACAGACCATAAATAAACAGCGACAAGTGTGCGCGCTCCTTTCTTTTGCATGCCTGAAAGCTAGAAATAACGTCTGATGCTCAGAAGAAAGGAAATATTTAGTTAGGAGAAGGGGAGTGCTGTAAGAAGGCAAGGCAAACACTATATATTTATTTTTTATGGTGTAAATGGAAAGCCCAAGCGTTTGGCTTCGCTGCATTATTTCACAGCATATCTCTGGCAGAACTCGAGAGCTCCGCTCGCATCCAGCCCTGCAATTACTGCACCGTGCTGCCAAAATGACATCCTAAGAAGAGGCAGAAAGCTTCGCCCCGTGCATGGGAGGGCCACTTTGAGGTGTCAGCAGGGTTTGCAGCTCGGGTCGGAGCACACTAATAAAGCGGTTGAATCTCCATATGGTATTTTGGCACTGAAATGTCAGCTGCTTTTCAGACACTGTACTTTAATCATTTCAGACAGACCCCTTTTAAATGGTTTGTTTAGTTTGCTTGGAGAATAATATTTGTTATTTGGTTTTCAGAATGACTAATAAATGAACTGTCTTTGCTCGGGGAGAATAATGCCACTTAAGCAAAACCTAGTGCCGCCGTTCAGAGCTATTTAATAAGAAATACCTGTCAGTGTCAGAATATATTTACTCTGCATTAGCTTTGAAGAATTGCAGAATTAGTTTTCCCCTTGCTAAGTTTACTTTATGTAAAATGTAACACATGAACTGTGAATATGTGGACAGCAAACAGACTGTATGGATGCATTCATCCTCCTCCGGAAAATGCTGACAGCAGCGAGAGGAACACCTCCGAACAGCAGCGCTGACACCATCAAACACAGGACGTGACAGCTGCCAGGGATCCTCCGCCTGGTTCAGAGACAAAATCAAACCCAAGGAAACACGCTGTACTCTATTTATCCTCTTGTTTAATCCAGGGGGGAAAGCATCAGCATAATTAGACGCTTTTAACCTTTCGGTTTGAACTCGTGATGGAAGAGAGCGGCGCTGCGCAGGAGCTGAGCCTCACCCCGTGCCTCCATCACTTGCAGAGGGGCTGTGCTGTTGCCATTACCCGTGCAGCTCCGTGTGCATCCCCAACTGGCACAGGCACTGCAGCCATTGGAGAGGCCGGTGGTCGGCTGTGCTAAGAAGTTATTTACTTCCCAGCTGTCTCAGTGGCATCTTGACCATCTGGAAAGAATATGGAAATGAGACTTTTAGCGACTTGGAGTCTCTCTGCTGATAAATTAACCAGGCAGCTCCAGAAGTAGGCACAGCTGATAAAAGCTGGCATTTCTGAGCACGTAGCAGCGTGTACGCACAGATGCAGGTGTGAGCGGATGCAATTCCCCACCTCACCCATGTGTCTGGGTGCCCAGCTCACACTGCTGTGGATTTGCAGGCAAAGAGAGCCCAGCATCCAGCCACAAAATTGATGTGCAGCAGAATGAGGGCCACACGGGGCTGGGTTATAAAGGAATGGGGCCAAGTCCAGCCCTATGGGGAGAGCAGGGCTGGGAGCAGCCCCCACCTCATCCCATCCCAGGCAGGGTTCAAGCTGCCCCCAGCACTGTGCGTTCACTCCTAGGCAGTGGCAGCAAGCAGGAGAGTGACGTGGCAGGGAAACAGAGCATGCAGCCTGGCTCAGGCACAGGGACCTCTCAGCTCCCCTGCCAGCCTCTTACCAGTCCAAAGATGCTGCTGGGCTGAAGTGGGGCTGGCTTCCTTCAGCATGACTCACAGAGATTGCTGCCTGCCTGCCTGCCTGCCTGCCTGCCACCAGAGTTCCCAAGAACCAGGGACAGCGGGACAGGAATTGCAGCTGTCTGCCCAGCACTGCAGTTTGAGCCGGGTCTCACCAAAGCCCATCAGGCTGGATACAGTTTGCTGAGATCAGAGCATGGAGCCCCAAATTCAGCATGGAGAAGAGGAAGTCAGCAAAAGGAATACCCCAGGAGATCAGTGTGTAACAGTGCCAGCGCTCCCCTGCTGCCTCCCTGTGACCCCATGGTTCGACTGACACCCAGCAATTCTGTTATAACCCAAACTTTGTGTACAGAAAGCACCAGAGATCTAGAAAAAGTAACAGCCTACCTTGCCAGTTTTCACTCTGGGAGCTAAGTTCCAAAATGATTTGAGCCCCACGCAGTCCTGCTTCATCCAATGGGTTCATTGCCAGCCAGCTCTCCTCCCCAGCACAGCACAGAACCTTCTTGCCATCACCCACAGCCTTTTAACTGGGAACTATGGACACTGTGGAGCTGGAGGTTGGATCTGGTGGAGCCTGCCAACACGGGCAGGGGGCTTTTGTGGTGCATTCCTGCTGTGCCCCAGCAGACACGTGAGGTCAGTTAAGGCTCAGCAAAGGCTGAAGGCCCCTTCACACTGGTGTCAGTGATTTCTCAGTGCCAAGAGAAAGCAGAAGAGCAGCAGCCAAGCACCCGTCTCCTGAGACCATGGTGCAGCCTCGTGAAATTTTAATGCTTTTCTTCCAATTTTGTTTTGCCTCTACCCATAGGAATGCGTTGAGCTCAGATGTGCCCAGATGGCTCAGGGAAACCCGTGGGACCAGAAAGTGGGATTTACTGGCCGCAATATCATGTAAACATTTGTATACCTTCAAACCCATCATTGTTTTCTTTTAATTGACTGAAAAAAGCAAAGCGTGAAAGCATAAAACCTGGGCAATCATCACAGGGTCTCGAGCGCCCATGGTGCCAGCAGTGCTTAATGCAGATGCAGACAGGAGCCAAAGCTCCCTGCTTGTGCTCATGCTAACGCACACAGCAGCCGAACAAGACGTTCGGCTCTCTCCACACTCTCAGCCCTTCAGCAGGAAGTCGCTCTGTGCTCCATGCTGTACCCCAGTGCTGACCTGGGGCTGCCTCTCTGCCTCCCAGCACTCGAGTGCTTCCAGCAGCAGGGATGGCTGAGGTGAGACCGTCTCCTTTCCTCCCAGGATCACAGGCAGCAGCACTCACTCGGTGAGGAACGTGGCCCTTTCTTTAGTTCTAACTCCCAAAGCACTTGGAGACTCTGCAAAGGCGGGAGTTAACCTGGGTTTCTAGACAGAGAGCAAAGCAGTCGATGCTTTAAAGCGGCATTTTAGAGGCAGAGATGATCTTCAAAATGTTCTGACTTCCAGTTTTAAGAGAAACATTTCTCCTTTGAAATTAGCTTAATGAAAGGATCACAAAATTAATTAAAACTCAAAATGAAACGCAACGCTTCGCATCAGGTCGAATGAAACGTTTTAGCGCGCTTTAAAAGGAAATCAGAGATGGTTTTCATTTCCATTAAAGAAACCCTGCTCTCTTTCTCCCAGCTCTGGAAAGCATTTGGATTACACTGATCTGGGAAAAAAAGAAGCCCAGCCCTCCTCCTCCTTCTCCTCCTCCTCCTCCTCCATTTCTGCCCATCGCAGCTCATGGAGGGGAATGGCTCTGCCTCCCAGCCCCAAAATGTCTCCCTCTTCCCCCACAGAACAATAAAGGCATTCTGGCAGCGCATAGCGGTGTTTATTTTGGTTTGGGTTGTGTTGCTTCACTGACTCCCTTGGCTGCTGGGGCCGGACAGTGGCACTGTTCGTGATGGAACACACCACAGCTCTTTGCCGTGCCAGAGCCGCCCAGGAGCACTTTGCACCCATGGCTTCAGAGGGCTGCAAGTGGCACCCAGTGCCCGGCCTGCAGCTGGTTTGCATCACCGCGTTCTTCCCATTGCACTGCACAAAGCAGTGCCTGAAGATCTGCCTTTCTCTTTGGCTGAAATGTGACTCTAATTAGATGATAACAAGGCTCTGACTTTCCCTAATTGTAATCCTATCCGTGCGAGGGGACGTTATTAAAATGATTAAAATTACTGATAAAGGGGAGGAAGGACGTTGGGTCAGAAAACGCAGTATTTGGCCCACGGTGCAGAACAACGCAGCTCCAGATCTGTCCCCGGGGGACAGCTGAGGATGGGCCTGACCCACACCGGGCAGAGGACACCAGTGGTTTCCCACAGCTTGTGGTGATTGCAGGCCGTGCATCTCATAGGGAGACATCTCCCCACAGAGCCCCCAGGGCTGGGGCTGCTTCAAAACGGGGGACAAGCTAAAGCAGCACAGGGAATTCACCCCATGCTTGGGTGGCTGCAGGCAGGCCCATGGGGCACAGGACACAATACCTCCACAGTTGGAGTCTTCACGACAAAGACCTAAAGGAAAGGTGGTTTGGGTGGCAAGAAGTGGATCCAGCCTTCAGGTAGAACAAATGAAGCACAGCTTCATCAGACCTGAGATTGCTAAGCTGATTGTTGGGCCCAGCTTTTTGCACATCTGCCTGTGCTAATGTATGAGTCCCAGTGCAAACATTACCGCTTCACGTGACATGGCTTTTAGACACTCTTTCTGGAAGGTTTTAGTTCCATGAAAGATGGGAAGCAGCATCTGGGGACGAGCAATCAGGCTCTCATCTGCTCAGGTGAAACCAAAGGGAACTGTGCCCCCGTTCATAGGAGGAGCAAGTATTCTACAAGCCAGGCACCTTTCTGTGGGCACAAGCCAGAAACAGAGCAAGTCCTGAAGGCCTCAGCTTTCCACAAAGTAATGCTGAAGAGGGCAAGCCTTCATCTTTAGTGCTTCAGAAAACCTGCGAGGCATTGCAGCAGCTATGCTGCATCTCTGGCATAGGAGTAAGCAATGCCCCACAGCCCTGCCACCAACCCGGCCATCAGGCAGCAACAAGTGAGGACCTACCTGGCAGTTTCTGAGCACCGAGCCCATCACTGCTCCCAGTATTCCCAGTGGCATCACTCCTGCTGGACCCCGTGCCTGTGGGAGACTGTGGTCTGGAAACCTCAGGCATCTCCCCTGGTGTTTCCCAAAACAGCTCCATGGCTCCTCTAATTTCCTACAGCTGCTGCACACCAGCACAGCAGCACCTGCAGTGTCACCAACCCACCCTGAGAGACAGTAGGGATGTCCCTGGCACAGCCCCATGCCACAGCCCAAGGGAGGGGAAAAGGCTCATGTTGTGATGCTGAAAGATGGCTATACTGACAGAAGGGGGACAGAGAGACACAGGCGGTGAAGCCCTCAGTTTGGGGGCCAGCAGTCAGCATGTGCTGGAAGAAAGACACTTGGGGCAGCTCTCCCCAGCATCCATTTGCACCCACGAGCTGAGCATCAGCACACAGAGGAAAGACGGCAGTGCTTCTCAAAAAGTCCTCTTGAGCTCGCAAACCATTTGCAGAGAACAATTTACAGATCCCATTCACACCTTATTTCTGTTCACAAGCAGATCATAGCCTCCACGAAATTTCTCCTTGCTAGAAATTATGCAGCGAATACTTCAGCACACGCATCCCCAGCAAATTGCCTGCTGCCAGCACTGCTCTCCCTTCACAGTTGGAAACCGGAGCTGCTCTGCTAGGACACTCCCTGACACAGAGGCACCACCAGGCACTGCTGCTCAGCTTATAAATAAAAGCTCACAACAGAATCAGCCTTACCGTGCAAATATTCATGATCATGAATTTGAAAGTCGCTTCCTATGAATAAGCCGGCACCGTTTGCATTAAAACATGCTGCTTCAGCATCACTCCTGCCAGTGTACATGCTTGCTGGAGCAGCCACAGAAAAGAAACCCAAAGAGGTCATGGAGGGAAAGCGAGCAAACGTATGGAGAAATTCAACCATGGGCTCAAGGCAGCGGTGCTGCAGAAACACAGGCGATGCCTCCATCACCCCCAGGGGCCGCAGCATGCAGGCTCACTGCACAGCGCTCACTGTGACACCAATTACTGCCATACCCCCAACTTGCACGTTTTGAAGGTTTTAATTTCTCCTTAAAAAAAAATATGTCGAAGATTTCATTATTTTTTTTTTTTTTCCCAGCACAATTCACGTTGGGAACCCAAGGAGGAGTTTTTAAGTCTCTACCTTTGTGTTTTAATAAAACATATTTTGGAGAGGTTTTTTTTTTTTTTTTTTTTAATGCTGGAAATATCTTCATTACATACAGGAGGAACTAAAGGGCACGTTAATATAATTCACAGACGACACTAAATTGGGATATATTGTACGTGGCAGTGCGGACTGCGAAATAATACAAAGGGCCCCAGAGAGATTGGAAACCTGGGTAGAAAATAAATGAGATTCAATTTGGAAAAATGCTGCCGATGCCTCTGGGGAAAATAATTTGAAACACACGGAAACCTGGGAAGCGGGAACGGCTAACGGGGAGTTTGAAACAATAACAGAGAGAAAATGGGTCTGCAAAGCATTACGGGCCCCTCGAACGCCGCTGCAGCCTGCGGAGGTTCCTGCTGCGGCAGCCAGGCCCCGAGGTGCCTCCTGTCCTGCTGGTGGCACACGGATGGCCCCAGGATGGCTCTGCGACCCACACAGCGCCGGGCTGCACCTGCATGGTGGGGCAGAGGGTCGGCGAAGGGCATCACTCTGAGAGCACCAAGAGCACGGCTGCACACAGCACTGGCAGAAAGCTGCACCGCAGGCGGACAGAACTGAAGGCCAAATGCAAACGCTGTGCGACGCACATAATCACAGAATCACAGAACTGTAGGGGTTGGAAGGGACCTCCAGAGATCATCGAGTCCAACCCCCCTGCCAAAGCAGGTTCCCTACAGTAGGTCGCACAGGTAGGCGTCCAGGCAGGTCTTGAACATCTCCAGAGAAGAAGACTCCACCACCTCCCTGAGGCAGCCCTGAAGCGCTCGGGCATTCTGTGAGATGGACCCCCCCCATCTCTCAGGATCACATTTTTGAGAAAACAACACGGGGAGGATGAAGCACGAGCTTTGCCAAGGGAATGGGAGGCTGCCCAGCCTCCAGTTTACAAAGCGGGAAGGCAAAAGCGCTGCTGTCAGGAGGAGACAGCGTGTTAGCAGCCAGAGGGAGGCACGGGCAGCCCCTCTGAACTACGCAGGGCTGTGGGCAGGACCCGGCTCCAGGCAGCATCCCACAGCCACAGCACACCTCGTGCTCCTCTGCTACAAGCCATCAAAGCCCATATGTATATATATATATCAGATTATAAACTCTACCCAGCAATTTTCTCCTTTTCATTAGCATTATTTACACCACAAGATCCTAAACCAACAAAAATCAATTTTGGAAGAAAGGAGGAGGAGCAGCCCGAGGATTCCTGCTTCCCACTGCTGCTCCTCCACTTCCAAATGGCACGCTCTTTGTTCAGCAGCCTGAGCATCGCACACGTATTTCAAAAGGCAGCAGTGCAAACACTTGTTACAGCACCCATCGTTGATTCATGACCTCAGCTCATCAGGCAGCAGCGTTTGTGACACTCTGAAGTCATTTTTTTTTCCACCTTTGAAACAGGAATAAAATTCTTTAAACATTTTGTTGAACGAGCTTTGAGAAGCACGGCTTCAGAGACACCTCACCAAAGGCAATGTTTTTGTTTAGCTAAGGTTGGAATTATATAAGAGTACCCAACGACCCAAAAAGCTCTAATGGAAGAGTTACCGTTCCCTCAAAGCTCTCCCAATTAAATGCAATTGTTCTCTTCCCCCAGATGAGAGCTGCGGCACCGGGGCGGCGGTGAGGGCGGTTGGATGGGGCTCCCCAGGGCCCTGCAAGACATTCATCTCAGATCAGAGCGAACTTGTTTACTCTTTTCCAGGACTATTGATTTTTAGACACATCTCTCCAGCAGCTTATATCTAGTGCTCACAAGAGGGGTCCTCAGGAATTAAAGATACGGACATGAGACTCGCTCTTGAAGTCCCTGGGAAACACCAGAGGTTTGAAAAGGCATTTTCCTGCACTCGAGGACTGCCACAACACGCTGACTTTCTAATCAGCATCGAGCTTCAGCCAGCAAATATTTAAGGCAGAAGCAAAGAGACCTCAGGAATTGTGCCATGCACAGCACAACAGCAACGGCTCGCAGCCTTCTCTCGGGTCACCACCAACCAGATAGTTCTTCTACAGAACAAAAGGCTAATGAGCTGATTCCAACCCAACATCCGCATGTCATTTTTTTTAATATAACTTGCTTCTAACTATGAGTGCAACAGAACGCACTGAAGCAAGAACCTAGGTGTAATCTATTACCTACACAAACTGAGATATGCTGCCTTCACTCAGCCTTCACGGTGTCAGGGATGTGGGGTTTTTAATGGGCTGCATAATCAGAAAGCAAGCAAGCATCCTTAACTTTCACATACAGCTTGCAGTCAGCGCCTCTGGACTGGAACAAAGGATGAACGTATATACTTTAACGGAAGCATTTGCACACTTTGTAATGCAGAAAGCTCATCTCCCTGCACCACCACTCCTCATGTACCAAACCAGTAAATGCACACCTCTGGTCTCCCATGAGATCTTTTGGAAACCCTCTTCACAGCTCCGGAGTCCCCGGACAGCCGACGAAGCGTGCCCTGCTGAGAGCAGGACCCGTCACACTCATCACCTTCTCCTCAATCACTTGGAAATGCAGAACACGCTTTGACAAGCTTCATCTCCGTATTTAGACAGATTCAAAAGTATTCTCTGTTTTTTAATTGCATGCCAATCTTCATCCAACTGCCACTCAACAAAATTCAGGTTAAAGAACGTCTCAATGCTGCATTCACTTTTTTGAAAGTGAAAGAGCGGAGGTTTTGAATTAAAAAATGGAGCTATGTAATTGTTTAAATGAGCATTCCTTTCCCGTATCATCCTCCCCAGTACGAAGCAGTGCCATATTTAATGCAAGCAGCTATATTTGGTTACAAATCATATTTTAGCAATTATACTACACAGCAAGAATGAACAACTCTGTAGTTTTTAATAAAATACACATGAGAAACAGGATCTTCAATTTACATTTATTTTTATCTTGCTCATTCATGAGAAGTCATGTTCCAAACCTACTTTGTCTCATCTTTCCATCAGAGCAGAGCAGAGCAATATCTGAGCATCAGCATCTCAGGCTGAGAAGCAGCCGGTAAGGCCGGGTGGAAGGAATGGAGCTGGCATCCCCACCCTGCAGAGGCCATGCTGTCTTCCCTTGTGATGTGTTCTACGGGCAGACCAAGTATTCCTGGTACTAAAATGGGCCCCTGAAGCCAAAATTCCTCTCCTTGCTTTAAAGCCTACCAAAAGCTCCAATTAATTCCCGCTGGCAACAGATAGGCATCTTGAATCCACTGTGCTTCAGCCCTTAATTGACTGATGTATCATTAAGGCAAGGAGGAGGGAGAGAAAGGAGCAGGGAAGGGCTGAAGAATGCAGAACGCCAGGGCTACCTGGGAAACAGGCAGCCAACCCAGCAGCCCTGAGCCCAGCTCTCCCGCTGCCCTCGGTTGGCCAAGTGTTGGAAAGGGTCCCCATGCCAACACCTGCCTGAGCACAGCAGGGCTTCCCCTCTGCAGCCACCCCACGGCGAGTTCTCTCAGGCTTTGTAGTGAAGAATAACTCAGGAGAACACTAACCTATGTGTTTGGGACCACAGAGCAGAGCTGGCTATGGACAGCAAGGCCAGAGCATGCTGCATCATCCCAGTGTGCTGCTGAAATCTCCCAAGTCAAAGCCTTCCCCAGACCCAGAACTCCCACAGCTGGGGGGAGGATGCTGCAGACCTCTGTCAACCTGAGAAATCCCACTGGTGAAGGAGATGGGATAAAAAGGATCCAAGGGCAAAGCCGTTGCAGTTCACTTTCTGTCCACTGCGTGGATTAGCATAATTAATGAAGTATTTGGAAACTTTTAGACTAGGAAGCAATGCCACCTAGTGAAGAGGAGCAGGACGGCACGTGCCAGGCAGGGGACATCCCGGAGGGCCACTGACGGTGGGGTGAGGAGTACAGCCAGGTCCCACTGCTGTCCTGGGCTCTGGTGCCAGCACAAACCCTGGCATCCCATCCCAACCCAACACAAGCCATCCAATCCCAACACATCCATGCTCCTACTCTCGTCAGCTGCAGAAACACACATTCAAAGACATTTTTGCTGATAAATAATTTAAAGAAAAATGCGTTTTCTGTAGGCCTTGAATTTAAATTTTCCTTCAGCAGGATCTTTTAAAGCCAGAAACTCTACTGCTCAAAAATGACAGATGGCTTTAAAATTAGAGATCAGATTATACAGGAATTTATAAAGGTATTATAGAGAAAAAGCAGCCCTGAACATTACTAAATTTAGGCTAAAGCCCAAGCAGACACTGGCAATTAAATCAGAACTCCAAAAAATTCATGGCCCGGGGGCTGTCACAGCGTTCAGCAGCGGCCGACAGCCACAGCGCAGCCTCAAGGAGGGCAACTGCTTCCCATTCCTGCTCAGAACCATTTTCCATTAAAAGATCCAAACCGTGAGCAAGTCAGACTCTCCACACAAGATATTTGATGCAGCAGTTTTGGGGGCGTTTTTTCCCCCTTTTTCCCCCCTAAACGAATTCCTGGTTTTGTTTAGTTATTTGCAAAACCATGTCAAGTTGCGAGCGTGTGACCACAAATCAGACAGAAGTAGCTACTGATGTGGTTTCTCCCCCTTCTACCACCAGCATTTGCCATGGTAATACAGAGCTATAAAAATAACAGTCATGATCTATAGCGAGGCAGCAGTTTGATCAGACTAAAGACTTCTGGTATGCAAGACTTCTCTACCAAAAAATGTTTCGGTCAATTTGTAAAATTGATGGGACTCCGGAGTAATCGTGCCGGAGCCAAACACTTACATGTTTGATACAGAAGGATTTTCAGCGGATTTGATGGAGGGTGGATGGAAGGGCGGCGTTCGGTTTAACGCACACATTCCTTCTGCGAGTGCGGTGCAGATTTTGCTGGGAAACGTGCGAGAGCACAACCGACGTGGCAGGGGACACGGCGCTGGGCCGGGGAGCTGGGACGGCGCGTGCGTGACATCTGGCGGCCGCACAGCAGCCGGGGCGGGCAGAGGGCTCAGCCCGCAGCCGGGCACCTCCGGGCTGCAGGAACAGGCGGCAGCCCCGCCAGGAGCCTCAGCAGGATCCGTGCGCTCTGGTGTAAAACGATCTGCTAAAGTAATCAAACGGCGGCTCGGGGAGCTGACGGGGTGCGCTCCCTGCTTTCTAAATAGCGGCGATCCTCTCCAAGTCCGTCCCTCTAGAAATGGAGGCATCCTGGCTAGGGACAACGGGGCGTCTCAAAGAATGCTAGGTGGCCATAAATCCAAGGCGTTGCGTTTCATTAGCCCAGAGCTTTTAAAAAACTTTTTAGCTACATTTAGGCTCTAAAGTGGGAAAAAAACATTCATCTGAAGTGCGATCCAGCAGAGGACAAAACCCCAAGCTCTGCCAAAAACGAAGCCCTGAAGCCTGCTCCCTGCCCTTTCATAGCAGCGTTTAAAGATTGCCTTCTTATACTAATTGCGTGAGAAGCAGCAGCATTTGAGCATGCAAAACTGAAAGCAGATCTACAAAGTCAGGGCTCCCGAACAAGACAGGAATATGCTCATTGAAGGTACGCTTTGAAACTTCCCTGCAGCCCAGACTTTGTTTCACAACAAACAAAACAGAAAAGCCAAGGAAGCCAGCAGCTGAAAGGTGAGCTGGAATCAGCACCGTCTGTACGAGCCTGCAGGCAGTGCTGGCAGCGGAGCAGGAGCACGCCTGTCTGCTTCTCAATAGGCTGGAGCTGTCAGAGATGCTGAGGATAAATCGTCAAGCCGCAACCGTCCTGAACAAACGTGATGCTCAGCTGAATGCTGTGCTGGGAGCCTCCTCTTTAGCTGCAGTTGCTGCCTGCATTCTGTTGACCTAAAATGCATGGACTTGAAGCAAGACAACACCCCTGCGTGCGGAGCATGGCAGTGAGCCCTGCAGAAGGCATCTCTTCCCCAGGTTTCTCTCTTGCTAATCCCAAAGGTTTCCATTAACAAGGCAGCTCCTTGTCTGTATCAAGCTCATATACCATAAACATGACCTGACCTACATTATCCAGTTAAACACATCTTATTTAAAGCTCAGTTTCCCTCCTGCCCTTCGCTCCGTGACACGTTTAACACAACGCAGTGCAGGTCCTCGATCCCCTTTCCTCCCAGCCTCTCCCCAAAGCTGCCTGGAAGGAAGCATTAGGTAAGGTTGGAGCCTCAGGAAAGCACCGTTAGGGAGATGAGTGACCAGCAAAGCGGAAGTCAAACACAACAACTAAGAACCCCTCAGAACGTCAGGCAGGAGCTGCTTCGCACACATTCCGCTTACTTGCGTGCAGAAAAAACAAATCAGTTTATTTGAAGATATTTTACTCAGCTTGCAACAGATTCAGTGCTATGGTTTGTCACATTACATGCTCTGAAAACTAAATTCAATCCCCAAATCCTTCTAGTTGGTTACTTGTAAAATCCATTAGGTTCAGGCTCAAGCAAACCAGACCCATCTCTTTCCCTCCAGATGCCTATTACACATAAATAGTAGTTATTGTTCCTGGCAAGGTTCTAGCACCTCTTATGATTTTGTACCTTAATGGCCTGATTTCTTAGCACTTTCCAATGAAATAATATATTTAACAAGCATCCATGTTTCCTCCTCCATGATAGGATTTTTAAATTATGAATGCAATAAAGACAATGATGTTGCCAGTCTCCTGATTAATAGCTTAAAGAGTCATTCACCAAGCCTTCATTCCTCCCATTATTACAAATTCACAAGCTGTACGGCTTTGCAAAGTTCAGCAGAGACAAGATTTAACTCTGGTTACACAGCTACATCAACAAGCACTATCAGAAGGACATTAGTTCGGTATGATCCAGTGAAGCAATTTAAGTCCTACCTGTTCTGTTGACAGATCTGTGTTTTTTTAAATGCCACCTTAGTACAAAGTGTCTAACGCAAGATTTCCGCCCTTATTTATGCAATGTGTGACACCTCCAATCTTGTATGCTGTCACGGCTCAAACCACAGTGAGCTCTATCCTGGCAATGCTACGGAACAGAGAGCATCATTAGTGTACAGTTCAGAGGTATTGAACTCATCAGCTGGGGAGGCTTCTCCTAATGACATGGGCTCCAGAACAAGCTGCTACAAACATTCCCCCTACCATCACATCAGTTGCTTTTAAAATTAAAATGAAACCAAACTGCTGAAAGAAAATAGGGTTTATGGTAAAACTTCGTTTTATTACTTCACAGGAACATGAGCTTCGTTTGATGCAAGAACACACCCACAAAACACTGTTACTGCTCAGTGGAGTTAAATCTACACCACTTCCCAGGGTTTAAATCTTCATGTTCACTTGAACAAACGTCACAGCAGATAATGCCAATCAAAACTCTGAGAAAGTAAGGACAGCTGAAACACCACCACACCGCAGAAGCTACCAGCCATCAGCTCCTCACATCAGCCTGCCTCAGCAACCAAAACTCGCAGGTATCACCTGCACACCCAGCTCAGAACAGCGCGATGGCACCACGGAACCAAGGTCCATCCTCACCTCCACTCGGGGCTCGGCAGTGGGTGTTCCTATGCCCTGCAGAACCACTTCTGTTGTTTTTCTTTTCACTTAGATCAGCTGCACAGTCATTCTGAACTACAGATTAAAGCAAACAAAATGGAAACAAATCATTTATTTCCAATTGTGCTGAAGGTTTATCACAACTCAGCTAGCTTGAATTTGTCACGCGTGAGACGGGGGCTTTACCAGTTCTGGGCCTATTTGTATAATTCAGCATGGCGAGACAATCTCTTCAGAACAAGTCATGAAATTTAAGCATCAGCCAAACCTGTTCAGAGTGATTTATGAAATTCTGAATATCACATTAATGGAATTGCTAACAGCCATAACTACAGCCACATAAATGTGCCTCTCATAATAAAAACACTCTACGTAGTCCCAAATGTTTAAGAAATGGTAAAACGGCTACAGATTATGGAGTCCATCTCCTTTAAGGCATCAAAGACATTCCCAAGGAGGAGTTAATTAGTCCAGTTTCACAAGATACAACATTACAGAGTCTGAGATTCTGACGGCCTGTGATTAATTTCCACCCCGCACCAACAGACTTTGCTTACATTAGCTCTGTTTTCAATTTCCCCTTCTTTTTTTCAGAGGCCTCTCACTGCTGTACTCACAGTTGGAGACTTGAGTTCAGCTTCTCTGTACTGCCCCATAACCAACTGGAACACTTGTCAGCAAACCTCTAGATGACAAGGAAGCTCACAAGAAGTACTTTCCAACATGCATCTTTCCCCACCCTGTTCCCCAGCTCACCAGGCAGCAACTCAGACGTGAGCCCCCTCCCCTCCCACGATCTGGTGTACATATGCACTTGCTTCAAAGCATCGACGTTGCTGTTATACACAAAGTTCACACAAATACTGTCCTTTTATTGACGCCACCGATAAAGAGATCAGGATTCAAGACTCCTGCCAGCCTCTCATACAGAAAAGACAGATTCCTCCCCATCGCTTGTGGGCACCAAAGGGTTGGCAAAGGAAGCTGCGCTTCAGTTCCTGCACAAACACACCATCTTCCTTCAAAATCAGCATCTCCTCTGCTGGTACACCACCACATCTTCCAAGCTTCCTTAGCAACATCTTAAGTTCTGGATATAAATTCAACTTGCTTCTACAGTTTCCTTTCTGTATTTCATTCCCTTCGCAGGGAGTCTTGCCTGAGGACATGGCTTCACTTGCACGCATCCAAAGCTGGCACTGCTTTCGTGAGAACTCCTCCGTCCTCTGAGTTAAGAGTGGCAGTCTGGCTGGGTTAATTCTAACCCACATCAGCTGAACTGGTCTCACCACACGGCAGGATCAGCATTCATGCCGCTGACACAATAGCAGTGTGCAGAGATGAGAATGGCAGCACTAGCTAAAATGCTCTGGCCTAGCCCCTGAGAAACTGCATCCCCAAGCTTCAGTTCCCATGGAAGTCACCCTCCACTGCTCACAGTCACTCACCCCAAGGTGCTGCTGTTCGTGTCAGCAATACTTTTGGGAAAGACAAAGGAAAGCCATGTGCTGTGGGGTCCTCTGCACCATATGACCAGCAAATCTACGCTCAGTCGCTCTGGGTCTTAAGGTTCTTTTTGATTCACTAAGTTTCCTATTTAAATTATCTAGCCAAGTGCTTCAGGCCCTCCTTATCTTGCTTAATTAAGCCAGCCCTTGCCAGCTGCCAACAAGGCAAAGTGGGAACACACCAGGCTACTGCAGAACCTCCTCCTCTAGCACAGCTCAGCATGCGCACGCTTCCATCTCCTAGCCTGACTGCACTTGGCACTCCCTCTTTTCCCCCAGCTCCCTCTGATAATCCAGGAGGGATTTACACCTGGCTCGACTCAAGCCTGAGTTAATTTGCAAGACAGCAAAGTCAGAGTGGTTTTCTTCTGTCACAAGTCAGGGCCATGGACAGACACAGAGTCAAAGCAAAGCTGTGCAACAGATGATGTGTAGTACTGAGAACAGTTTTCCTCTGGGCTCACTCTCCTAACTGGCAGAAAAATACAGCAAAGACTTCTGCTGCTGTAGCAGTCCCATACAACAGTCTCTTCAAACAGAACTGGTTTCCTTGATCAAAAAACACATCACAGTTTAGAGATCAAGGCAGAAAAACTGAAGTCTCAAGATCTACCACTCTCATTTATCCCTGCTCAGTACAATACTGCAAAGTTTAGTGCTGGATTTACAGCCTCCTGCCCCTCTGGAGCAGAACCATGATTTTTTTGTGTGTTTGTACAGCACCCACCACAAGTGCTGTTATTCCCAACCAGTCCCATCAGTGCTGCTGAACGCAAACAAAACTAGGGATGCTTGGAGACAATCAAATAGCAGATGCAGCAGAAACAAGTTAATTTATATTTGAATGAAGGCAAAAGCCAATGGGAGGTTAAAGACAACAAGCTAGAAGGGAATTCATTTAAAGACAGAGCTGAAGGGAGAGATGCAGAAATGGTACATTTCATTTCATTTCATATTGTGGAAAAACGACTCAAAGCCATCTGAGATTTAAACAGTTACAGCCAAGGATTTTATCTTAGCATCTGAACCGTGACTCTTCAGAGCCAGGTTTACAATTCTCCTCCTTAATACGCACACCATGGAGACTTCTGCAGAGCGGAGGAACGCGCCATCAATCTGACTGACTGCACATCTTCGAGCTTTTTATTACACAGACAAATGGTGAAACCTCCTTTCTGTGCAAAGGCTGCTTTTTATCTAAGGGACAGGCTGACCAACGACAGCCAGGTAAGTGTTAGCAGAACAAACTCGATTAGCAACTTCAGCTATTTGAAAAAGGGGGCTCCGCAAATGAACTCTGTGGGTGAATTTAGCCACCCTAACAAGTGGCAATTCTGTACTATTCAGCCACACCAGGGACAACAGAATAATCAAACAGGTTCTAGCTGTTCTCTTTATGGCATTGAGTTGTGTGGGGGGTTTTTTGATACATTCAAAGCATTATTGCATTAGAAAACATATCATGCATCTTTTTGTTTCCAGACAAATTCACCTGTATTTGTCATTTCTAGCTACATCTCAAAGGTGCACCAAATCTACAGCTTTATGATTTTAGTTGCATGCTTTGCCTATATGCATGCTGAGATAATAAATATTAAATACAGGAAAGAACAAAAGAGAACCAAACTGACATTAGGAATATTTTACGGCAACTCTGTTATATTCTGCCAGTTACAGAGCTTGTCAGAAAATTGAGGTAACAACAGTGGCCACACCACTCAGCTGAGAATTGCTCAAAATTCACGGGAAGTTTCCAGAAATTCAAGTAAACAAACACCAGCTGCAACTTGTCAGAAATGCCAGAGAAATTAGGTTGGCTGCATTTTATTAGTCTATTAGCTGGCGTTCACACAGCTCCTTGTAAATCCTTTTTCTCACTCGGGGCATATCTTCCTGGGAGAACTGAAAAGGCTGGTCTAAGGCGAGGCACTTGCAGTACTGAAGAAAAGGAAAAGGCTCAATTGAAACAGGACATTTACAACACAGACAATATAAGCCACTGATTGCTTGTAAAAAGCTCTTACCTGGAGCACAAAAACCCCACAGTCACTGTCATTTTTCTGTTGTGGAATGCACTAGAAGGAAAACAAACAAGAAGAGACACATTAGAACTTTACCCATTCTTTCTTTCTGTAAGTCCTGCTTCAAATCTAAAGAGATTCTGCACAACTATTAGGTATCCTGTTCCCAGACACAACTGTTCTGCAGCACCAGTAACTGCAGTTGCAATTACATATTCCCATCCCAACTTTCACAAGGTGACTCTCAACACCTAGCTAGAACAGCACCTTACATTCAGAAAAATATATACTATTGGCCTGAAAACAAATTACAAATCTTTCTTTCAAGTTTATTTTCTTTTAGTGACCTAAGCAGAACAGCTCCTCAATTAGTTAAAATAAATGTCTGTGCAGCACTATCAGCTTTACACAGCACCAAACTGTATAAGCAAAGTCACTCAGGTCTAGAGGAAGATAATTCTCAGCACCTATGCAACAAGCAGTGGCTTTTCTCTCCCAGCCACACCACAGATTCTGAAGGAACACAAAAAGTGACAAGTGGTCAGGCAGCAGCACTGACCAAGCATCCTCAAATGGTGACTTTCAACCTTTGTTGCTTCTCCATACTTTGATACACTGCATCTGCTGCATTTGAAAATTATTATTTCTCATCTCCCAAATCCCCTACCTAACACAATATAGGAAGATGAACTCTGACTGCACAGTGTGCATAAGCATGGAAGGGAATCATTCTACCATTGTAGTGTCATCTAAAAATAATCCTGTGCAATGAGGGAGTTGTTGGGAGTGCCTGGAGTGCAATGACCTGGTTTTTGGTTTTGTTTTTTTGTTTTTTAATCTTTGGAGCCATTGTGGGATGGCTACACAAGTCTCCTATTCCTTCATTTACACTACAGACAAGTTACTGCCTTTTATTGCTGCCAGACTTTGTTTACTTGTGATCAAATGTAATGTGCTACAAACAGCCCCAGAGACTCAAGCTGCCTATCCATCCCAAATACAAAATGCAGGCAGCAGCAGCAGCACTCATCTGTCTCCTCCCAGCACAGTTCTGAAGAGTCCTTTTGGAAGAAGTTAGAAAGCAGAGTCCCCAGCTCACCCTGTCCATGAGCTTGTGCCAACTTGGGCATCAGATACAACTTTTGCTGCTTGGATATTTAATTGATCAGAGATCAGGCTCAGGTCACCAAGTTACATGCAGAAAGTATTAAAGACCTGGAGGGGGGTGGGTGAATGACAGAGCTTTAATTCCCACGTGTAACCACCTGTAGCTCCTACTGCTTTCCTCATAGTCAGCATGAAACAGTTCACTGCTTATAAAAAATATACAGGTTTAGAAGCAACCTCCTAAAATCTGCCAGAAAGTCATCCTGCAGGACGCAGGAAGCTGCCATTTACCTTTGTCACAGCAGTTTGCCAACCCTGAAGGAACTCGGGGCGATTCTTCTCTTTTGCTTCAGTCAGCAAATACTTTCGAATGTTCTTTAAAAGGAAAGATGAGAAAACAAAAACAGTATTATTCACCAGCAAAGGAACAGGAGAGAGCCACTGCCATCTTCGCTGACATCTCTTTGACGAGGACAAGTTTCAGGTAAGCATTAAGTATTAGGAGCTGAGCTCAGATCTACAGGTAGAGACCAACTCCTTCCACACCACCCGGGCTCCTTTTGGTCTATCAAGAGAGGCTCTAAAGCTCCTCAGCCCCACTGCATACTGCGGCCCTTGTACACAATGTCACAGTGCTCTCAGCCATATGACACACCGCACAGCTTCAGCACCTGGGCTCTCACTCAGCTGACACCGTGGCATTCAGGATGATAGCCTTTTCCTGCCTGAATTCCAATGAAAAACACTGAGTACTGCAGCTAATCAACAAAGCTCGAGGGAGCATTTTAGTGACATACAGGAAAAAATAACCCAACACAAGAGAAGGAAGCAAGATAAATGAGCCTCTGGTCTTGGGTTAAGTAAATCCTACTTCTCTGTAAACAGGCTGGTGGTTTATAGCACAATTTAAACACACTTCAGCACACTAACATACAACTTAATGGGTAGACCACAGGAGATTTTTGAGTATTGGCCTCCTACCCCCCAAGAAAGGGCAAAAATAGAAATACTTTACGTTCATGAGACAATTAAGAGGCATTGGAAGCTGCAGGAGAGACTGTGGGGCTGCAGAGGGACCCCTAGTTTATGCAGCAGGTTCAGAAGCCAGAGAGCACGAGGTCTCTTGCTCCCAGAACAAACACTGGCTTCACCTTCAGCAAATGCCAGAAGGAAGCCACTATCTTCATTCAGAAGTGCTGGCTGGGAACCCTCCCGGGTACAGTAATTACTGCTCTGCTGTAAGCCAACAACTATGCACAGTTTAAAGTAGAGGACTGCTACATCAAACAAGCAATTAAGTTGACAAAATTAGCTTTTGTAAGAGGTCACTGCAATTTGCTAGTCCCAACAAAAACTTCCTGACTGTTCTTCACAAGAAGGACTGATATTTTCACTCCAGTGTTCAGGTAACAATTTCAGAAGGTAGCTGGTTTACAATCGGAGGGGCTCACTCCATACTCGTGCAGAGGAAAAAAGCAACATGCTACTAATAGCAGAGTAACAAATAAACCCCACTGGGCAGCACTACAGCACCTTCAGCCCTGTTCTCTCACCTTGGCAACCTCCCCACAAAGCACTGCAATTTGTCAGCTCCTGAAGCCACGTCCTGTAGCAGTTTAAAGACCTGCTCTCACTCTCAGACTATCTTCTTACCTACAGCTGTGGCTCTGAGCCCCTGCTCTTTGTGAAAGTGACAAGGCAGAGCAAGAAGAGGTGTGCCGAGGCACACCCAGACTATTTAGGGAACGTGCAATCTGACCTCGGCTTCCTGGTGTGGGTTCACCCCGGGACCCTCCAGGTCAACAGCAGACACGCTGCTTTTTAAAGCTTAAGGACAAACAGGACGAGGGGTTATTTCTTTAAAGAACCAGTTCAAAGCTTGTCACTCTTACCTCTACACAAAACTTAAAATGAATGCCTTGGGAATCATAAAACGAAATGATTCGGTTGGGGATGTTCACAGTAATGAGGGACCAGTGGACTTCCAGGTGAATAGGGATCAACAAGAGAGTCTTTCTGAACAAGTCCACCTGGCAAGAACAATAATCATTAGAGGATTAGAGGAACAATGCACAGAAAACCATAAGACTAAACCATATCCCAGTGCTCCCTCCAAAAACCCCTCACTGAAGTGGCCTTTTATGCCCCCCACTCTTCCAACACATTCCTTACATGCCTCTCACACGCAGCTTACAAGCAGGCACAGAAGTACATCTACAGCACTGACAGCAGCTAAGGAGCATCACGCAGCACCACAGCTAGTCACCACAGCTTCTGTGGCAAAAGCCTGCCCACACTGTGCTTCAGCACCCGCACCCAAGGGGTCTCCTGAGTAACGATGGGAATACAACTGAGACTCAATGTGAGTTAACTATGACTCTTCAGGAGTGCTACTCCTGCAGTATGAGCACTGCTAACTTCCACCCGAGCCATGTCACAGGCAGGTGATGCACGGAGCAGCCATGGCAAAGCCTCCAGAGCCAGCAGGCAGTGGAGCCCAACTCCCCCTGCTGTAAGATGGAAGGCAGCCGGGCTGCACGGTGCTCCAGCCAGCAGGGAAGGGGCAATGCAATGCAGATGTACGCTTCCTTCCTTGAGCTTTGTGCTGCAGCAGATGCACTGTGGCCATAGAGGCAGGCAGACAAGGGAGAAAGTCTCCAAGTACAGAAGAAGTTGATGAGATGCAACAGGCCTGCAGCCTGTGTGGCAGATGAGCCTTACGCTTTGGGAAGAGTCAAGCCAGGCCTTTCGTGATCTTCACTCCTCTCCAAAGGATTGTCTAATTGCTGGGGTTTTGGTGGTACAGTCCAGAAAATGAGAAGAAATAGAATGCTGAACAAAATGAACTCATCCTGTGGGAAGATTTCTACATTGCTTTTTTCTTTAAAAAAAGAAGAAAAAAAAAAAAGTACTGTGCAATTTGAACAGTCCATAATTGCTGCACTGCTGGTACAAGGCAGGTCGTTTGTCGGAAGGAAAAGTGTTTTTTGAATATCAGCAGGAAGCTGAAGGCACAGAAAGGTCTGAGCACTCACAGCAGCTATCAGCCTCGCCTCGCTCACAACACCATTTTGACTGTCACGAGCATCTCCAATCCCTCCCCCCTCCTGCAAAAACCGCTGCCCAAGTGGATTACAGCACACTCGGCACGCAGCGATCCATCATTCTCACAGAGAAGCAAGGAGATGTCAGCCAGCAGCAAGGCCAGCCCGCAAAGGAGAGCAGGAGTAAGATAAATGAACTGCCCCTCCTGCGATGTACAGCAGCAGCAGCAGAGCCTGGCGAACCCAAGGGCCCTCGTGTGGCCCTCGCTGTGGGATTGCTACAGGTGTGCAGACCTGGAGAAGAGTAGGAAAAGGCAGCCACAAGCTGGAAGAGTCTGTAATTAAGAGATGATGTACAGCAAAGATGGTGGGAATCTGGATTCATGGCAGCAGGACAGCGCAGAGCCATGGGGCTGACAAGAGCAGGACAGGGCTGAGCAGCAAACCCTCTGGGCTTCAGCCATGTGGACTCTGAACAGCACATTTACAACACTGAGCACAATGCTACGGCGTGCTTAAAAAATAGAAATGAGCTGCCCTTAATTGCCTATTGCAGAATGAAGCAGTCTACATGAATCCTCCAAATGGAAACTCTTTAGCTCTTGTCCTCGCTTTAGAGATTCTTCAGAAATCAAAGTGAAAATCTGTTTCCTCCTCAGCTGCAACATGAACACAGGTTGCACTTTCAGAACCTACTTTCTCTTTCTGAGTTTTTGCAAAACTTGGACTGCCAGAGAAAACTTTTTTAAAATCCTGTAATATCAAGCACCGATATTCTGGGTCTCTTTAAAGAGATTTTAATAAATTATATGAATAGATTTTATATTCGGATAATGAGCTCATCTCTTGCATTTCACAGATGTGTGCTATTTAAGAGCTCCTGCAGAACGATCATACATCCAAGCGTGGCCCTTGATTAGTCTTGCCTCATCTACCACGTTAGAAAGGACAAATGTTCACTGAAAACAGAACGCTGTTCTTTGCACTTGCTACCCCAGGAAATATCACAGCCCACGATGCAACGCGGGTTCTGGAAAGCAAGGTGAATTCTGTCCTTGTCACGAAAACAACAGTGTAGCTTATTAACTGCTGGACTCTTAATTTCTGCTCGCTAGCACTGGCCCGTGTTCCTCAGGAGCAGCAGTTTGATTTCATCAAACAATCCCAGTTTGAGATAAAGGGAAGCAGCAGCATTAACTCTGCTCTCCCACAGATTAGTGTACCTGGCACAGCCATGAGCAGTAAGAGAAGTTTCTTGCAGCTAAATGAAGAGCTTGCACGAACATACCCAGAGATAACCTACCGCCACCGGCAAAGCCACTCAAAGCACACTTTTGCAACATAAGCAAGGTAACCTGAATAACATCACCCTACTGCTCTTGCTAACCACAGCTCACTTTGTACAGCTCCTTTGCAAACCTGCCCTCTGCAGATAAACCGCTGCACCCAGTTTCAAGTTAGTGACTCGACTCAGCCCCAAAGAACCACAGCATGGAAACACAGATTAAAAGTACCTTTTTAGTCCACCGCTTCACCCCGTTATATCCTTTGGTTACAAGCTGTCTATGAAAAAAGCTGTTGAAGAAATGAACCTAAAAGAGAGAGAGAGAGAAGTGAGCACCAAAACCCTCATGCACAGTCATTCCTCTGCCTCCAGGATAATTTATACAGAACAACTCATAACGAGGCGTTATTTAATGCAGGCTTTTGTAACAGAACCCCAGAAGGGACAGAGACTTTGCCAAGTCTAAACTATTGCTGTTCTTCAGCAAACAACAAAAAGCAAGCCCTTTTTCCACATAATACATGGTGCGAGTCAATGCTGCATTTGTATCGACTCTCTGGTATCTCCAGGCATAACATGTTCAGATTTTTGGAGGGGATGGGTCCGGGAGAAAAACACCAGGATACGGTTTTTGCTATTCTTTAAAGGGATTAAGGAAGAGATCATTGGATTAGCAAAGCAGGGATGGGGCAAGAGGGAGTAACTTTGGCTTCTGGCTGATGGAAGCTCAGAGACACAAAAAATGAATCAAAATAAATTTCATCAAAACAGTTACAAGATGCAATCCAACAAGAGTCATTTGTATTCAACTACTATGACCAGCTCCGGACTTGACACAGAAACAAATATTCTGTTATTTAAAAGCATTTCTAAGTTATACCACATCTGTTTTCTGAGTAACTGAAAACCTGCATTTATGGGGGAAAAAATGCAGACTTATGTTAAAAACAATTATTTAGCTCCAGGTTAACACTATTATCCCTTGTGCTTAGCTTCTTGCAATTACAGGAACAGAATAATACCAGTGCAAACCTGCAACATCTGTTTTTAATAATTCTGCTAGTGTAGAGGTGGTAGATGGCTCGAGTTATTACTTAAAGTTAGAAAATTCAGCATCTGAAAACGCAGGCTAACAGCCATTAGCTATGCCAGCAGACTTCAAAACCACATTCTGAGGTACCAGCACAAAGTCTCCCATGAGGATTTCAATTATGCACTATGAAGAAAAAGCAGACACAAGCAAACAGATACAATCTCCAACACCACAACCCTAGCACATGCTCAGGAAGTACAGAGAATACTAATGAAGAATCACCATCATCACCAATCAAAGCAACAACGCTCTTTCTTCTGAGCGTGAAGATTTTAAGAGTGAGGTTCTGCAGAGCTCATCTAAAAATGGCTTTGTTTGGTTCTTCCTTTGTGGTCTCACCTGAAATTGTTCAGCTCTACAGTAAACAGATGGCTTTTCATAATTGCCACTGCTATAAATTTTGTCACGGGTTGTTTTCTTGATTTTTTTTTAGTTTTATAAGTGCCACGCCGCAATTGGAAAGAGGCAAACACTGTGCTGAGGATGCACAAAGCAGAGTGCTGCAGTCACTGCTGCGTCCATTCCCACTCAGCAGGCACACAGCTGAAGCTCTCTGAGCAGCTGCAGGGTGAATGAGCACAAGCAGCACGTGAGCATGGTTCAGATGCTGCCATTCATGGTCTGCCATCTCAGCAGGAATCCGCCTCCAGTGGAAACTTCAGCTAAAATACTGGACTGGTGAGCAAGGGCATGGCTAAAGCACTTTAGAAGCAGACAGGATGGGGACAGAAAGCTCTGGGAGAGAAGGGACTGTGGGATGGGAGAAAATAGGGCAGCCAACTTCCACAGGTAGGTCAGTAAATCAGGCTAGTACGGAAACCACCTGCAGAGCTAATGCAACAGATTCTTGAAACAAATAACAGGACCAAGGACCATATTTCAGTGCAGGAAAGGAGGAAAATTTGAGCAACAGACAGCAATAAATTGTAATCGAACCACGCAGAACATCACTGAGCAAAACCTTACAGCTGAGTCTGAAATATTCAGTGCTACACCCCTCCGTCTCAATCCCTCATTATGTACGCTCATATGAAAACAGAGACTCCCACCTTTTCAGGGACTGCATCCATGATGAGTTCACCATACATGTTAATTATCTGCAAGAGTTAGCAAATATTTTAGTAAGTACAGAATAATTTTGTAAGGCTCAAGTCCACAAGCTCTCCAAAAACCAAGACCTTTCACACTTACAGCAGCAACAAGGAGGTGAGCAATTACAGAAACATTTTGCTGTAGTCTGAAGGACAAGCACTCTGGAACTAATAGCAGCCTGCCCTGAGAGAGGCTGTGTAACTGGCTGCTTGAAGCCTGCTCCAATCTGAAATGCAGTTTAATTCAATTTAAGTGTACCAGTGCATGCCCTCGGCTCTGCAGCCTTCCTGGTTCTTGGCTGGGGGCCAAGGCCTGCTGTTTCACTCTGCTGCTCTTGTATTCTGCTTTTCTGGCACCGAGCTCGTGAGGAGACACTCAAACATATATGGGTAGCTGCTGTTTTCTCAAAACAGTAAAACACCTCTTCCTCAAAAGGAAGCAGCTCAGTCGGGACTCCTCCTTTCTTCCACTACTGTTCCACCTGCCTTTGTAAAAGCCACTCAACGTACTCAACTACGGGCAGGCTATCTATAATGCAGCAGAAAGTGAGCAGCTGTTAGATACTCTGACATAAAGAGAGCTAAAAACGGGAAGGAACCACACACACACCAAGCATCTCTGACCTGGTCATTCAGCCAGTTCTGGCCCTCCAGTGTAGCTAAATCGTCCATATCTAGCATGTGCTTATTATAGAAGACTCGGAAATTGCAAGTGGAGGTTTTTGGATGTTTTTCCCGATACTTCATGATTTCCCTGGTGATAAAAGGTTTTCTAAAACAAGATCGAAGAAGCAGAAAAAAGTCAGTCGATGTCAAGGTCACACCACAAGAAGTTCTAATGCTTTAGGTGTTAAGACATGGAGCACACGGTAGCAATGCAAGCAATGTGTCCTTTAGAAAGTCCACAACGTGATACTGCTACACACCTATGGGAGAAATCTTCATTAAAGACTTCTTTTAATCTTCCCATGACATCTTTTTCACAGAGTGGAACTAAACTGCCATATTTCTTCATAACTTCATCTAGGAATCCTTTAAACATACCAGAAAAACGTAAGTGCAAACATGTAAGAAACCCTCTGAGTTCACGAGCCCAACAAAACAGTCATTTCTTCCAAGCATGAGCAGCAGTCATTCTGCACCCAACACACAGCACCACACATGGCATTCATATACAAAAAAACCCCTAATCCTAAATTGGCAACATTAAATAAAAGAGGGGGTGAGGGGAGGAAGATAAAAATGAAGAGGCAGAAATCTGATCGTTCAGCCTTACAGGAAGAGATCAGACCCCATTCTCACCACATACATGCATATCTACATCAAACTAATTATATCAGCACCATGAGGAAAATCCAGCCCACTGTCTGTTTCGATTAGCATCCTAAGTAATTTTACCACAACATGAAAGGCTATCATTTACATGCAACAGTTTTCACTGAAAAGCCAATATCTTCTCCTTATGGTATGCAGAACATGCCCTCATCAGCAGTGTCTGCAGTCTGTTCAGCTCCTCCACTGCCACCACTGCCATTGGAAAGAATGCCAGTCTCTCAGCAAGGTTAACTCATTTACCCTGTATCCCAGGGATGGCATTTAAGGCCACAGACAGCCATGTCAGCTTGCCCTTGTCTTGGAAAGCACCAGACAACTACAGCAGTAGAAGTAAAAGATATTAACAGGAAATCAATGGAGGGGTGAATAGTGGAGGAATTAAAAAAAAAATCAACTAAAAAAAGAAAATCCCCAAACTAGGAAGTAAACATATTTTTTTCCTCAGAGCCCAGACTAGAATAGTGGAGGCACAAATCTCACCCGAGCATCCAAAACTACTCTGAGAGTGAAAGAAAATAGAAAACACAATTTCAACACTTAGCAGGAAAAAAAAAAAAAGACCAAATTCTCCAGCTTTCTGCAGACAAATTTTCAAATGCAGCAGAAGACGTGTGCTATGTACAGAAGGAAAGCTGGATCTGAGAACACAGCCCAGGGCCACTGCACTAACCCTAACTGCAGTGCTCGTCTCAGGCCTGGGTGCGATGGGAGAGGGCATCACTGGACTGCAATACACATCCAGTTCACTGCTTAATGAGGCATCTAACAGCTAGCAACATCGTTTGGAACCTTTCAAAGATCAGGAGGGAAAAAGCAAGATGAGAAAAATCCAACAGGATGAAGTGCCTGGAGAAGAGCACTAAGCAAAGAACAAGAAGGAAAGGAGGGAGAACAAGAACAAAACCCAGAGACAAGAGGAGCAGTGAGGATGCAGCAAGAAATACACCTGGCTGTGTGATAGAAGGAGGGGAGGCTTGTGGAGGGAGACCCCGCAGCAAGGATGCATCCTTCCTGAGGAGATGTCCTTCCTGGCAACTCTGCCACGTGCTCACCTACAACTTCTATCCCTTGTATCTTAGATCTGATTTAAGATCACACAACCACAACAGAGAGGAGTTAGAGCCCTGCTCCTATCAGAAAGCAGTGAATAGCGTTGCTCATTAGCATCCACAGCCAGCTGTTACACAGACATTCAAAACTCAAGAGCATCCTGACACATCTCCTTCATGCATCTATCCTAAAACTCTTGCCAGGTCAGCAGTATCTTTCAAGGGTGCAGGAAATTGTTAACGAAGCTCCTAAGAACTCAGTGTGAATGTATATGTAAAGCACACCTGGCATCAGCCCTCAGACAAGAGCCCTGAGCCACGTGGAAAACACAAAGCAGTCCCACCTACTTTTATTGAGAAGCTAGGCAAGATCTCCCTTAAAATTGTCAAGTGTGAAAAACTTCAGTCCATTTACTGGCTTTTCTTTTTCTGAAGCTGTTCAGGACAGGTACATGATGGCCTACCAGACTCCAAAGCTTTAACTATTGCCCCAGTCTTGGTCCTTGGCTGTTAGAAAAGGACCACATCACTTTTCTTCTGCTGGACAAGCTTTAAAACTCCATTGCAGAAGTGCTCTGCTCATTGTGGTACAGTAGTTTCTCTCAATTTCAATGCCTGGTTCCTGCTGGATTACATCAAGTCAGTCACAGAGAAACACATCCCACATTAACTTGCAGATATGAAAAGCTAAGTCATCTTTTGAGGTCCAACTTGTCCTACACATTTTGCTTTAGGGATTCAATTGCAAGTTTCCAGGAGGCAAGAGAGAATCTAGATGAGGCAAAAAAGCAGGACAGAAAAGACAGCACATCAAACTATCTCTCTAACACTATCTGACACCAGCTTCAGCTTTATGGGAACTCATGAGGCCAATTCCTCCAAAGGAAGACTTCAGTTACCAGAACTGGACATCTTATCATTGGCACCAGGTAGCATAACATACCAACTCAGTACTCTTATTATGGGTGTAGTATGCTGGTATATATAAATGAGACACTGATCACTATTTTTAGTATGGTCCACATTAGATGCTATCAGATACTGCATGCTCAGCACTGACTAAAAAAAAATCCCTAAACCTTTTTGCTAAACCTGCACTCCTGAAAGAGTAGTTCTGCCTTTTTAAAGTACCATCGTAGAAGAAGACTGAAGAAGATTCATTAAACCTCCTTCACATGGAGAAAACCTCCATGAATGTAAAACCTGTGGTAATGAAATTACGTGATTTAGTTCCAGTACACGACAGAGCAAAAGATGAGTGAATAAGACTGGAAAGAAGTATCAGAACCCTGAGTTAGTCCAAGTTGGGAGTAGTAATTTACAACCATTAAAAAACTGGAAATTTTAACCTCATATCATTGGGTTTAAGAACCGTGTGAAAAAAGACTTTTAAAACGTCTACCAACATTTTTTCACAAAGATTCCAATCAAATAACATTGCATTCTCTACAATCAGAGGCACTATACAACCACCCCTTGAAACAGCTTGCCAGCTGAGCATTAGTTTGGCCTTCATTCACACAGCTCTCCTCTCTAAAGCCTCGTTCCATTAAGCGTTACACTCAGCACCTCTTACAACTCAAAACAAGAATCCATTTTAACAAAGGAATTAAAACAACATTAAACTCCATGATACATCCAGCAGTTTTCAGGAACTCTCGGAAGCAAGCCCTAAGATGTGTAAAAGATATACCACAAAGCCACGCTGCCAACTGCTCGTCAGCCACCCGGGAAGCTTTCTGACCATTCTTTTTGCCTCCCTTCCGAGTTCCTGATTTCAGTTCTGTGCTTTCTGGTGAAGGCTCCTCAAGAGGACTCTTACAGTAAGGGTGATCGAGTAGCTTTGCACTAAAAATGTCCAGGTTCAAGGAGCCCTCCACCTCCATTTGGTTAGAGCTGTCCTCATTTTGTGCCAGCTCCATGGATAAAGGTCCATTTGCAAAATCATCATTGACATCAGAACCCTGCAAGGAGGATTGTAACAGTACCATTCCATCCACACCCATAACCTCATACGGTTCTGCATCATCTTGACCTGAAACCCCAGTATCTTTTGCTATCATACAGATCAGAACATCAGAGCCGCAATCCTCTGCCGGAGCCTCGCCGATCTCCACCTCATGCCCAGCCTCTGCCTGCAGAGAAGCTCCAGCTCTCAGTTCTGGTGGGATGGTGCCAGCGCTGCCTTCCTGCCCCCCAGCTCCTGGCTCCTCGGAAAGCAGCTCAGCACGCAGCACCGCATCCTGCACACGGTCACCCTCAGATGCGGGCACTTCGTTCTCCTCACCCGAAGACTTGGGTGTGTTATTGTTCATATCTGATAAGCTGTACTGATTCCAAAGACAGTTACTTTCAGATTTCCAGCAGGAAAACCAACTACACAATCCACTTTCCAAATCCCGCCGGAGCGTCTCTCGATGGTCCCTCGTCACTTTCTGCACCCACCTTGGCTTGATTTTTCTGAATTTGCAGGTTTTGCCTCTTGCTCGAAGTTCTGAGGATTTTATAATTCTATACCGAAACTTAACCATAGAAAGTTTCTTATGCATCATAAATAAAGATCTCTTTTTTACATTATTATGGCTAAATTTGGACCTCTTTACAGTTGTCAAGGGGCCACAAGTTCCATTCCACTCCTTTTGCAACAGCATTTCCTTTTATAGTTGTTTAAAACTACCAGGACTGCGTTGCCCACACCATTATTGCTCTCCTTCCCACCATATACAAAACCACCTTTCTTTACAGGTAACGCAGCACCATGCTGTGTACCACATGAGACACAGTGACCGTTGCCAGAGATGCTATTAAGAGGAGCGCCAGTTTCTAATTCTTTGTCCAAGGGATCTTCACTCTGAAAGGATTCATTGTTGAGTTTTCTTACTGCTTCTCCAGATGGGCTTTCAGCGTCGAGACTGGGACAGGAACTTTTTGCCCTCCGTATTTTTGTAAGGAAAGCTCTACGGTTCAACAGTAGGTTTTTGATAAGTTTCTGCATTTAGCTGCACATCAGGAGCCCACCTGCTCTGGAGCTCAAGTGCCCTCCTTCTGCACTGCAGACTTCTGAACAGTTTGTTGGGATTTAAGCTCGCAGAGCTGAGCGCTGTCTTTTCCTCTTAGCTAGGAAGAACTGCTTTTGGAAGCAGCATTTCCCAAGCTCCCCAAATCCAGCGGTCCATCTTCCAGACAGGGCCAGCAACTGACTTCTTTTCAAACGCAAATCCCTTCTATGTTTTTTTCATATTTCTGCTTCATCTTGATCTCGCAAATCAGCTGAAAGAATAAAGGAAATGATTTCAGAGTTATCTGTACTGTGATGTAACAGCAGAACACCCAGGCACACATTCCCCAGGCAATATATGTAAAATTCCACCTACCCTCCAAACACAATCCCCCAGGACATGCTCTCAAACACCAAAAGAAAAAAAGAAAGGGGGAGGGAGGGGAGAGGGCAACGGTTGCAATGGCTTGGTGTGTAAACAGGCTCATCTCATTTACCTCCCCCTGAGGCACAGCCACAAACAGGCAATCCCCATGCAGCCCACGCTCCATATACGTAACTTCTGACTCTCTGGCCTTAGGTTAAACCTTGTTCAATACCCATGCTGCAGAGCAAGGGTGGTTAACTAACTTGCTTCTAAAGGCTTCTTCAGAACAGGACTCTGAAGCCCAAGTTAGCCAACAAGTGAGTGCACATACCTGATTCCACCACGGCTGTACAAAGAGAACACTTATTCCTGGGCAATAAATGTTAGCAGCACTCCAAAGGAGCTTCACATGCTCACACAAATCTTTCTCCTTAAGGGACCAGCAATGTACTGCCACAGAAGAAATTCTGATGTTCTGACTCTATAAAGCATGACACAGCTTACTTACTCTGTGAAGTGGTTCCTCTGTATTTACATTAACAGCTCACTCCATGAAGCGAAGCCATCAGCTGCTATAATCAGTGTTTATCTTTGCATTAACAAAGCAAAGACAAAGCAGAACGCCAGTTAATCACCTTAAACTACCTTTTCCCTCTAAAACCTGCACCTCAAAGCAAGCACTAGGATATAACTCAGACTACACAAGAGTGTAAAGCCTGCCTGGCAATATCCATCCATCCTCGTGGCACAGCTCACAGTTATGGAGTCATCAGCTCAAAGGCAGAAGTACCCAGAGCACAAGGGGAAGGCGGCCAGGCGGGATGGTTCATGCAAATTGTTCTAGCCTAACCAAGCACACACTGTATTTCTGAATGCTTTGTATTTGTCTCAAGTTCAGAATGGACTCTGTCCCCCTCTCTCCTAACCAGCTGATACTGACTTACAGACTAACATCACAAGTTTTTCATGGCCACATCCAACTCAAGAACAACAAGCCTGCATCATCTAGCTGAAAAAGTATTATCAACTGACTTTAAAGGCAAACAAAAATGCTAGGCACCTACAGAACCAGGTATTTGAAGTCAAACTTGAGAAGCTCTTCTATATTTTTCACTGCTAATCTCACGTGCAAACAAGAGGAGGCAATTTTTGACTTTGTCTTTTGGTGGTGACAGGGAACAGAAACGCTGAGAGGATAAAGAACATCACCGAGCACTCGGGTAAGGTATTCCCACCACACAAACCAGCCAACACAGAATGGAACTGGGCTACTTCCACCAACAGAGATGCACAAAACCATACAGCTTTACAGTATAAATGCTGAGCGGGGCCTGGATCTTTTGTAACCCTCTGCTGATCACAGCACAACTTAGTTACCATAAGAAGTGTGGTCTCAGCATCTCTTCAAGCCAATTTGCTCATACTTGCTCCTCTAACATTTACGCGCTACACAGCATTATCTCCAGCTTATGCTTGCTCTTACACTGCAGCCTCTACTTGTCTGTCTGTTGATGTATGCTACCTCCAAAACATTCCTCGAGCGGCCCCAGTGAGCAGCAGCCAAACCACACTGCTGCTAGGACAGCGTCTTCCAGCCACGCTTCCATCCAGCAAAACAAACAACCCAGCAAACTGCTGTGTTCTCAGCAGAGCCACATGCACACGGCACTGCTGCTGGGCTGCTGGTCTCCAGCACTGCAGGAAGAGCACAGCTCATCAAGTGTCAGTGTCACCACTTCTCAGTAACAGGGTCTCATACCCACATGCCCTTGACCAGCCCTGACCAGTCCTCGTTTCTATCCTCTCTCATAGCAGAGCCCAACATGATGCATCTCCTGCCTCAGACACCAAGCAGGCAGAGCAGCTGCCGCTGTTCTGAACAGCTGGAAGTTGCACAGGAGCTGGAATGTCCACAGCTATACCCACTAATGGTCACAGTGGGAAAAATACCGAGATAGAGGCTAGCAAAGGAAGGTCCTGACAACAAAAAGAACCTGAGGCAAACTGGAATTGAGAGCAAGAGAAGAGCCACAGTTTCAGAGCAATCGATTGCAAAAGCAATTGACAGAGCTCATTTGTACACAGGTGTCATAAAATCCAGCTGCCTAAGCTGCAGCAAGGGGAGACATTAGTAAAGCTGCTCTGCCCACTTGTTCTTCTGCTTTACATTATAAATTAGATCATTAAGACATTACCACTTGGATGACTAAAACTACTTCACGTTTGTCCGTGGCACGCACACTAACTGTTCCACACTAGAAGTTTTTCTGTGTGAAAGTTTCTGCTTAAAAAGAAGAAAAAAGGTCTCACAAAACTATTTAATCCAAGCAAACCTTTCCTGCCCTCCCTTCTCCCTTTCCAAACACAATCAGTTTTAAGTCTGGATCTGTTTCGAGCAAAGGCCTCCAAGAAAGCAGTTAACGCCAGGCTGAGGAGCTGAAACAGTTTCCCTTTCTAATAGCTGCATTACTTGAAGTGACAAAAGATAATCCATATGCAAATATTTCATTAGAAGATGCTGCTTGAAGAACTTACTTTCCCTCAGTTCTACTGGAGTATTACTGGTTTTACCTGGCAACATAAATCAGCAAGGCAAAGGTGTGGCTTAAGCATGTGCTGCTAGGAAAGGAACTGAAATGAACAATGCAGAAACAAAGCAAGCCAAAGTTTAAGGACCTGAAGAAAAACTCACTTCTCAGCCTAATACATCAGCACAGATGGAAAACTGTAGAAGTCAGGATGCTTTCACCGCTAGGAATCACTGGGCTTGTACGAGCCATACACTTTCTACACATGAACGCTGCCAGGAGTCGTGCCAGCAAGATCTTAGGAAAAGCCCCAGTTGAATACCTTCCACAGATCACACCTGAAAGAAATTTACCATCATTAGTCCTCACCATTCCAGCTGTGTTTGACATGCCACCTGCCAACAATCCAATATTAAAAGGCACAATCTCTTTTGCACTGGACAAAGACAGCCCTGAACATTTCAACTTTGTACCAATAGTGGACTCTGGTTACCAATTTGCTTTGGACAAAAGTATTCTCTGGGAGCTGCTCACCACTTCCATTTCCAAAACAGAGAATTATCCCAAGAGCTCTTGTAACTCACCAACATGTTAACATGGCATAAAACCAGCCTAAAACTGAGCGCCTGCACAAATCGGAATGGAAGGCCCCTGACCCTGCAGTCAGCAATGAACACAGCGCAGGTACACGTGTGACTTCATAAGAGCAACTGCCAGCACTCTGCTTGCAATTCCTGTAGTTGCAGCTTACCTGAAAGCATACATGGTTGCAGTTTCAAGTGAAATCATATATTGGAAAAAATATAATGTATTCACTTCTTTCATCAGTTTTAAACCTGCTATGGTTCTACTCCTACTTCACCTTTGGCAGTCCCACGTATTTTTACCAGCTTGAGAGATCTAAAACACACAAACTGAAAAGGCAACACCGCTGACAATACACTGCCAAAGGCTTCTGATACCCAAAGCACCTGAGCATGGGCACTTTCTATCCCACTCCCTGAGCACACCCAGTGCCGCCAGGACTCCACAGCAGCACGGCTACCTCCCACCACACCACTGCTGTGCTGGGCCCAGCTGGGCAGTCAGCACCTCCAGACAGACACAGTTACAGCTGCTTGCTAACTCCTAGCATCGTTCCCAGACTGCACAGGTTTTGGTGTTGCTATTAAAAACGTAGATGACACTTGTATTGAAGAGCATCGGTAAGGTAACCAACACAAACAGCCTTGGGTGTGTTGCTTTCCATGGACACCAGCAATACACACATCACCTACTCCCGTGGGAGGCAGCAGCTCCTGCGCACAGGCAATGAGCCCAGCCGTTCCCATCAGGCCTCAGCCACAGGCAGGGCACAGGGCTGGGACAGGCCCTGCACACTGACACCAGAGTCCAAAATCAGAAAGGGAAAGAGGAAGTCAGGCTGGTGTCTCTCTCGAAACCATGGCACGGCCATAACTAACCTGATAAGGTCAGGAGGTCTGAAACAACCCAGCTGCCATATGCAGAAGTAACGCAGAAGGCCCAAGCACTGGGAACTGCCTCCACTCTTTTTTCTGACCCACTCAGCACATTTCTGGGAGCCGTTCACCAAACAAACACTCAGCTCTGTCCCGAGGTGAAACAAACTGCGGGGAAATACATTCTGACAACACATTAACACCAGGCCGTGCAGAAACTGCCAAAGTCCACGCTGACACGGGTTATCACAGCACACACCAGCAACTTCAGGCTCTCGGCTGGGCCTCTTCCCTGCTCCTGCTGTCAGGAACCAGCCCCGATCTCACCCAGCAGGCTGCACGTCTGTTCAATTCATCGCTGGCACTTTTTTAATGACTTGCCTATGGCAACAGCCTCCTTTAGGCAAAACTAGATCAGTGCATCAGATTAAACAGCGCGAATGAGAAATGCTACCAAAAGTCAGAGTGATGGAAGTGATGAAAAAGCCGAGATTAAGAAGACCGAGCTGCTTGAGTGCCGTGGGCACGAGGACATAAGCGCGCTTCAGCTTCCAGTGCTCAGACTGACTTTACGAAGCGCCTCTCGCGCTGCGCCCGGCCTCCAAACACCCTGCAAGCAGAAGCGGCTCGAGGCCGCCGCTCAGGGCACAAACGCGGCTCTTCCCGCACGGCAGCACAGGCAGGGAGAGCCGGCCGGGACGGGACGGGGCCGAGCGGAGATCGCAGCCCCGGGGGCGGCAGGAGGGCCGAGAGCCGCGGGGCGGAACAAACAAACGCGCTGCGATCGAGAAACCCCGCCGCCCCGCCGCCCCCAGCCCGCAGCGGGCGGAACGCGAGGGGCAGCGCCCGGACGGCCGCCCTCCGCCTCACCTCGGCCGCTCCCGGCCTCCTCCGCCGCCGCCGCCGCCACACGCTGGGCCCGGGCGCGCCGCGCCGGCGCTGCCGCGTCAGAACTGCGACGGGGCGGGGGGCGCGAGCGGAACCGGCAGCGCGCCTGCGCCGGGCCGAGCGGGGCCGCACGGGGCTCGGGCTGCGTGCCGCCGGCCGGCCTGCCGCCACGTCCTGCACGCCCTCTGCTGAGGGACGGAACGGGCTGTGCCTGCGGCCGAGCCTTGGGAGCGGGGGAGGGGTTGGGGGATCGCGCTTCCCTTCGTTGCGGGGAATTCCTCCAAATAAAAAAAGGGCGGCGAAGCAGAAAGGTTGGGAAGCGGCCGCGATGTGTCGGTTTTGCTCTAGCTTGGCATCAGGGGAAGCGCTCGGTGATCGCACCGTTGTGAAACGCCGTGACAAGGAAACAACAAAAGACGATGCAGTAACGCAGAGCTATCAGTGCCACGCAGAGCCGCTGGCTTTCATTTGTTTGTTGGAGAAACGTCCAGGCCAGCGCTCTGGTTAAACACGTGCTTTCCTAAGCAGCCATGAGCTCTTCTGCACGCCGAGAGGGGCCGAGCGCTCCCAGGGCAGCAGGACGAGTCCTGCACGCAGTGGATGGGGGCGCGTGGCGCAGGGCTCGGGCTGCGACAGCAGAGCGCGGTAACTGGAAGGCGGGCTCCTCCCTGTGCCATTGCAGCGCTCTCTGCTCTTAGCACAGCCTGGCCCAGGCGGTCATCGCTGCTGTCTGCTCCGGGCACTTGGGACGCATAAATGGGAGCCCGAGTTCATGAGATCCTCTTAAAAAATCACGATTTGACTTTTGAAATGTGGGTTTTTACGAGCCTTTGGCTTTGCCTGTGAGGATCGGCCTTATTGCACATTTATGCTTCCTCTGTCCGGAGGGCTGGTAGCAGGGCCTTAACAACTGCAAGCTGAAATTTGCGGGTGAATAAGATGCCTGTAAGCACGGAGGCTTTATGGAATGCATGAAAGACATGAGACGTGTAAAATTTAATAAATAAGTAAAAGCCAGACTTGGCAATGCAGGCAGAAAGGACTGAATACCAACTGCATGGCTGTAACATTTTTGTGGCCAAACTTGCAGCCTCAGTGTTTTAATGATGGGAGACTTAGTGCATTTAACGGAAGCCTGGATTTGATTCTTGCAGAATAAAAGGGCTTTTGAACACTCTGTAAATGCAGCTTCCTGACTTCATTGATCATCGACACAAACACCAGAACTAAATCGTGAGCTGAAGCAACAGCCCTGCTAATTCGGGCAGCGGTGCGCTCGATGGGAAGCAGTTGCTGGAAGAGGACACGCAGCTTGAGCTGAACCAGTTGGCTGCTCCATGTCTCGTGCAGCCAAGCACCAGTACAGCCAAGGTAAATCTTCATATGACTATGTTTTATTTGGAGGCTGCTCACAGTCGGTCTGAATTCACCAAAGAACGCAAACAGCCACATCAGGAAACTCAGCAAAAGATTATTAAACTGGTGGGGCTTAAGAAGGAATTTTTTTTTTTTTCTTTGTTGACACTGCCTACTTTTCTCTGTCTGAATAGAAATAAAATTAAGGACTACTCCAAAGCACATTCCATAGCTTCGAGTTGTGATGGAAAGCCTGCACTGGCAGAAACATCCGTACATCTCAGCACATACTTGCCACTAAAGACATTGGAAGGATTGTTTTAAATTGCAATGAAGCAAAAAAGCTTTTAAAAAGATACACCAAGTGAACTCTAAGTTGAATGCAGCTGTGGACAACAGAGCGTTGGCTACTCTTTGGGCCATACTCAGCAAGGCTGAAGTTTCATGAGGTTGATCTGAGAACAGGGCAACATAAGGAGTGTGAAGGAAGTAATACTGCACCAGAAATACTCCGAGTGCTCTGTGAGGAAGCCTTCTCCCAGCACAACACAGTCCCCATGTCTCCAGCCCTGCCCAGCTGAGGCAGAGAACCTGGAGTGGTCAGAGCAGTTCTGCCCTGTGCTGCCCTGCTCAGCTGCCCTGTGTGCCAAGGATGAGTGCACAGCAGCTCTTGATAAAAAAAAAGATCATATCTCAGAGGTGAATCCTAAAATTTAAGTGCTGACTTGTATCTTCAGTTAACAAAAGCACTGCTTACACTTTCAATTCAACAGACTTGATACAGATTAAGCCTTATATCACTACAGTCATGTACTGCACTGGCTTACTGTATTACAAAGCAGTTCTGAAACAGCAAGAGGGCTTCAGCTGTGATCCTATGTTGTTGTTCAATAGCTGCAAACCTCACTGAAGAGGTTGTGAAATTTCCAGCTGCTCATCTCACTGCATCCTGGTTAGCTCAAGGGCTCGCCATGTAACAAACACATGCAGCAAACTGTGCATAGGATCTCCAGTGACCTTGTTTAAAAACAAAAAGTGAAAACAAAACAAACACTTTTCAGAGCAGGCTTGTCATAGCTGGCATAAATCTCAGAGTGTGCTCTGCGTCCTGCACAATTCATTCTAGGGAACTTCAGGCAGAGGTGTGGGTTTGGATGGGGATCTCTATTTCCATCACTGCAGAGTGAGTTTTCCAGCTCTATGATCATAACCCAATTATACAAATGGTCAACTTTTAATGTACAAAACCACTCCTGCTTGCACATTTACTCAATTAAATTGTAAATATCCATACTATCAGAGTTATAACACTGATAAGGGTTTCACCAACTGTCCTTCCCTCCAAAATCCTTTTCCAGATTGCAGAGCAGAAAAGATTTCTGTTCCCAGTCCACATAGCATGCAAGTCAGAATAGCCTAGGCTTCTTCTGCCAGTGGCTGAAGTGAAGATGCTCAGCACTGTGCTGAGCGATGTCAAACCACAGCCTGGGAGCTCAGCTGTGCCACTGATGGCTGCCCTCAAACAGGTGGGAGCAGCTGAGATGCAAACATTTCTTGATGCTCACAGAGGGAATGAGTTCCCACACCTGGTGCTTCTCAGATCTCGCTCTGCAGGACACAGACAAGGCTGCTTCCCTGCCCTGCAGGTATGTTTTGAAAGCAAGCGGATTGAAGTCAAAAGGCCCCATACTGAACTGTAAAAGGGACTGCAGTGAAAGGAAGGTGCCCTTAACAGCGTTTAGCTTTGGATGTGAATACTTCTGTAAATGTATCTTGCTGTATGTCTGCACTGCACAGACCAGAGCTCACTGTGTCCGTGTACAAACTCTATTTAAACTTGCTATTCCAGGTACCATGGGCAGTGTTGTCATGGCACCAGGCAAAGCCCACTTGTGAAACAGAAAACAGGCAGGTGTCTACACTGCTCTGCAGCTCACCAGGGCTGCTGCTCAGCCAGCTAATTAAAAGCTGGTTCCATGTACACTTCCACATGTTTAGTTAGGCAAGGGAACCAGCTGGGGAAATTTCTAGCCTCCAGTCACTCTTTTTCACTCCTGTTTCTCTGCTCTCCTCCGCCTTCCCTCAGGGTATGCCAATACTACTGACTGTGAAGCTCACTAGCAAATGAATGCTTGATCTACATGGAAAGAAAAAAAAAAGAAAGAAAGAAAGAAAGAAAGAAAGAAAGGGGGGAAAAAAGCAGCAATACTCAAAAAGTTTTCCTCTGGAGCTGCACAGGGGCCACTGGGGCAGGAGCAGGTAGAAATGGTCAAGGCTGGAGGGGTAAGGCAGGAATCCAACCACCCTTTAAAATGCAGAAATTACGTCAGTGCAAATTGTTTTACAGAAAGAATAAATGTGGTCTCTTCCAGCCACCTGTCAATATTCTTCACTGAAACATGTTGGTTGTGTTCTCTCTAACAGTGACACACGGAGGGCAGGATCTGGAAGCTGATGCACAGCATCCTACTAGTACATTCTGTCTTTTGCTTAGCAGCCAAACGTGGGACTTCCTTTTGATGCCGTGTTGCCTTTCACTTACATCGGACTGTGAGCGGTTGTCTCCTCGGGAACAAAAGAGTGAAATGGAATAAGGAATAAACAAGGAGCAAGACAAAGCTGTCACTGCATTTGTTAAGAGCTGAAAGAAAAAGAGGCAAAAACCTCCTGCAGCAGAGACTCGATAATCACCTTCCCAAATGGGACTGCTATTGTAATTGCCAAACTCTTTGTATAGCAGCATATAGCGACAGTCATTGCAGCGCTGGAATTGCCCATGAAGAACATGTAGTGTAGAAAAGAAATAAGGATCTTTCCATCAGTGAAAATCTTCATTATCGGGAGAGGCTGGAGAAACTGAGATCATCTTCAAAGAGAAAGGAAAATGCTATAGAGGCATTTCTACATATTTTCAGGTCAGCGGAAGGGAATGGTGTTTATACATTTTTCTTAGCCTGAAAGAATTTTAAACAACTAGGAGAGAATAAGATGAAATAGGGAGTTCAAATGGAAATCTGCAAGGATATCAGTCTTTCCCAGTGTACCAGCAAGACATTGACGCAATGTCATCTGGAGCCAGTCTGTTCTAACTGAGGCTTAAAACATAATGAACTTTGCCATTTCAAATTAGTACTGACAAACAAAATAGCTGACTTATCTCTACTCAGAAATTACTCTAAGGAAAGAAAATGCAGGCAATTTAGTAGGAGACTTGGTGCTTACAGAAAGTATTTGAGATGACGAATTTGTTATTGAGACATTATTCTGTTTTCTGAGTTGGAGTCACAAGTGAAAGGGGAAATACTTCAGCCCAAAGTAGGGGCTGCTCCAGTTTGGGAACCTTTGTGTCACAGAGACGGGCATGGTTTGATCTGGGAATTTCAAAAGATACAGCAGAAGAGCAGTACTTGGTATCCTCCCTGCTTCAGAGACATCAGTTCATATGTATCCTTCAACTGTTTTCAAACCCAGGCAGACAGCATTCTGACCACATGGAGGGATGGAAAAGTGTTCAGGAACAACCTCTTATCCCTTCCAGTCCCTGGAGAAGTTACAGATAAAGCCATATCTCGCTGCAAAGGAGCTAAATCTCTTAACGGAAAAGCCTTCTGTATAATGAGTACCTTCAAAACAAATGTAAATTCTCACACATTGCTAATGTCAAATGAGAAATTCCTGTGCAGGGCTGAGCCCCAGGTGAGTAACCAACCTTATTAGCTTGAAGCATCAGCTGCTGGCATTTGAAAGGTATCCACTATGGCTGGCCCATTATTAATGACTGTAAACACTTGAACTTCAAACTGATAAATGTTAAAAGTTTAAGTGCATAGATTGTTGCTAATGCATTGAAATGGAAAACTGCGTTCTTTAAAGGACTCCATTGTATCTTTGAACATACATAGAAACACAAAAACTTGACCAAAACAAAACCTGTGCAGTATTTCTGGAGTTACATCAGAGATCCTACTGAAATTTGTTGTGGGACTGACCAAACTGGCAATGTAGGAAGCAAGCTTGCTGCCCAGACTTCTGAAGTGAACTGTAAAGTACATACCCCGCCAGTGGCAAGGCATCCTATCTAGTTTAAAGAGGAATCTGTAGCTGGAGAAGTCGTTATTTCTCCATTCACTAGATGGACCCAGGCAGCTCCAAGAAGTTGAGAGAAATTAATAAGTGAAGAACAGTTTTTTCCTTGACTAACATATCGTAAAGGACAATGGAGAGACCCCTAATGCAACAGCTCCCAGAGGGGGATGTGATAAGAGACTGCAGGTGGAGACCTCTGGATCCAGAAGGATGATGTCTAACCCTCACGCTGAGCACAGCTGCTGGCCGAGCCCAGCCGAGCCTTGTAGCCAGACAAGCCCCTTCCAAGAGCACAGGTTCATTTCTCTCCTGCACAGTAAATATTTTCTTGCCTTAAGAAAACACTGTGCGTATTGTTCCAGACAAAATCTTGACTCATTCTTATTTGACCTAGTTGGGATTTTGAGTTGTTTCTGACATTTCTGCACTGCAGTACTGCCAGTCCATACCTGGAATAATGTTACAAAGATCAGGGCTCAAAAAGGGTAACCGTAAACATTGCTGGGGACTTCCACTGATAGTGATCTAACTTTAGCACTCACTGCTCATCTCTGGACAGGTCAGAAAGATGTTCATTTAACTAAGCAGTTACCTAAAACTAGTAATTTATTTAAAAGTGACTCACATTTCTCGGACACTTTGTTGTGATCCGTCACATAATGCAATCCAGAATCTTTTAAAATGTGTTAATTTGGTCAGGATTGGCTTAAGAAGAGGCAAACACCGATCACAGCTAGTTGATGTTAAGTTGGAATGAAGTTGGATTAACAAATAAGAAGACAAAATCCAAATATCCCAGTGACCTGGGGACTGAATATCTGCTTGGTAAAGATTTTTGAAGTTACTGTAGTTCTGGCAGGTGAATAATTATCCATCTGCTGTTCCAGAAAACTTAATTAGTATAAGTAAACCAAATAAATAAGAAAATGAAAGACTTGAGTATCTTAACAAAAGACGAGATGGCTGCTCACTGTGTAGTTCAGATATGTGCACAGCCATAATGTTCTCAATAATATGCTGGAGAAAGTTCTCACTGCAGTCTAACAAAATCTGCTGTATGGGATTTCCAAGTAGATTGCAATTAATATCACTTACAGGAGGTTTTATTTCCCTCTGAAACGCCGAGGAGAAAAGCTGTAGGAGCAGCCTTTGGATTGACTGCAGGGCTCTTTGTCCAGCATGTAGTTTGTGAACAGATTCTGGCGACTGTCTGAGCCACACCAGTGAAAGTCTTCACTGGAGGCCGTGATCACTGGGAAGCTGCAATCAGATCCTCAGGCTTCTATACCAGTTTCTTGGCACCCTGATTGAGGACATCTTGGCATCCTGATTGAGGAGGTGCAGGAAACAGCAGGAATTATGGCATACCTTTGCACAGGGGAAGCACAGAGAAAAATAATGTTCTCTATGTGCCACTGCTAGAAATTGTAACTCCCAACTTTTGTAATTCAGCTGGTCTTTGAGCATGGGTTGAACTGTTCTGCAGCATTCATGAAATGAACAAAAAGCATTTGAATGCATTTTTAACAACACACTGCCAAACTTCCTCCTAGGAAGAGGAAGGAATCTCAATGCCAAAGTTCCTATTAGGAAGAGGAAGGAACCTCAGAGTCTGGGATTGGGACATCCTTGTTTGGCAACATCCTGTGACGTAGTTCCCATTTTGTAAAATTGGAATAATAATTCCCTACCCAAGGTCAGGATCCTGTAAAAATAAAAATGTTCTGGGCCCTCAACTAGAAAAGACATGACAATATACAGCTATCAGCAGAGCTTGCAGTGTTATTTGGTTCATCTCCTCGTCTCAGAGTGGGATCAGTAACACCTACAAGATTCCTGACCACCTAACAGTGGAGATTCCCCAGACTGCATTGGCAGACTACTTCAGGAGCTACTTAGCCTTTCTATTGGAAAGATTTTACCAATGTATAAATCTCCCCTGCTTTAACTTTAGCGTAGTTCAATCAGATTGGAGAACAACTTATTCCCACCCTCCCTGAAGCCACCTTTTACCTAGTGGAAGACCTCTACCATTCTTTGGCCTTTTCTATTCAGTCTAAACAACCTAAGCTTATTTTGCAACTCCTGTTTTCTAAAGCTTTTTATTGTTTTCCTCTGACTGCTACCAACCAGCCCCTTTTGAATTACAAAGATCAGTTTGTCATGATGATTTTGACTTCTAACCCCATCCAAACACAAATTTACATGTTCCCTCCTCACTCTGTTGCTATCTCTAGATTTAATGTGGATATCCTCTTCCTGCAGCTCACCTGCTCAAACAAACCTTGTAGTCACACATTCTTTGTAGGTGCTTGGGATTCTTCAAGAGCAACCCTTTTATCCTGACTCAGAAGTTCAACAATTTACTCCCATCAATTTGACAAGGCAAGCATTTCAGATGAGAGATGTCACGCTATACCTTCTTCCTTTTCCTCCTGCCTATCCTTCCTGGACAGCCGATACATCTAAACTAGCATTAACCAGATGATGCCTTTAAAACACATGTTCAAGTCTCTAGTAAAACTTATCCTCTTTCCTCTGAAGCTGAGTGAGTTGCAGAGCCTCTGAAAGGATAAGGCCTTGACTGATGGAGTTTTTCAAACTATGCATCACTTTGATTCCTTTCCCAATATGCAAATCAGTCTAAAATTCTCTATCCTGGATTTCGTTACTCATAAAAAGACATGAAAGTGCAATTATCCCTTACTCATCAACAACTACCCACCAACCCTCGCTCTTAGCTCGCCTGTTCTAGCTGCTTAAAAAAATGGTTTTGAAATTTCCATTTCCAGATTGCCCTGGCAGGTATGACTGTGACTTTGCAAACAGCTACAGCTGTGTGTGCTAATTGCTTTCCTCTAAATTATTTATGAGACACTTTTGACTGATGGGAATTCTCACAACAGCATGCGATAACCATTGGCAGTGGGCTCCTGAACTGGTGGGAACTCCATCACCTGCCGAGGTGCACAAAAGCCAGCTGTTAGCAGGCACCGAGTCCCTGACAGCATGTGTGCTGAACTGCAGGGTCAAGCTCTACCTGCTTTCATCTCCTTTCCCAGGAACTGCTCAATGGGAAATTTATGTGTAAGCATTACATCTGCAGATAACACACCCTTTACTTTTGGGATTAGATCAGAGAATACCGGAGGTTGGCTCGCTTAGATGAAGCAGAATATAGCGTGTCAGTGACCTGTGGAAGACAATCCATTGCACTAAAAAGGACTTTTCAAGCGCTGGTCCCAGATGTGGTAGAGGTCTGTAAAATGCAATTAGGAAAGCTAGAAATCAATAGACATATTAATATGTCTATCAATAGTGTCTCATAAATTCACCACATATGGAGCAGGAGCTTTACAAGACATTTTTCACAAGATACATAAAATAAAAAGGAATAGCAAACACTACTATAAAGAAGAGTACAAAACGTATATCATGAGCCAACACTTACCACTGTTTTTTCCCAGAGGGTTTATCACTGCTGTCCAGCAAAAATGCTTCAAAAAGCTATGGCTGAAGGTAACTGCAAGCCTTGTCATTTAGATAAAAAGCCTGGTGTTCCAAGGAGCAGCAAATTATATCTGTATTTTTCTTTTCCTCTACACATAAGAATAACTGACAGGGAGATACAGTCTGGAATCAGGTTGGCTAGAAGAACTTCATGTCTTGAGTTGCGGGAGCATGACAAGGAGCAGCCAGAAGAATGAGGCAAAGCAGCCTGTTACTGCTCACTATTGCTGTTTGTATTGCCTTCCCAGGGGGACATAAAGGTTGCTGTGTGAGCAACCAACGTGACATCTTCATGAGTTTCACAGCTGTGTTTAAAAACTACATTTAAACAGGATTCCCAGCCAAACTGACGGTGAAACTGTGGAGGACCTTTTCCTAAGCAGTATTTTACCGCACCCTTCCCACAAACTCAGCAAAGATAGAAAGAGCAGCAAATATAAAACCCAAATTACTGTGGGAGGATGATAGGTTATAACCCAGCTGCACATAGGGTCAGGAGAAGGGAGACAGAGCAGAAGGGGAGGTTGTTGTAAGAGCACTCAGGAGCTCCATTTCTTGACTCCCTTTCTCCTGTGCAGTAGAAATGACTCTTGGCCCTGTCCCACCCAGAGGTTGGCACTTGGGAGTTGGAGAAATGTCCCAGCTTCCAAGCCTGCTCCCCAGAAGATGTGGGCCACGTGGACTCCTTGCATGTACAATGAAGCAGCAGATTGCAAGTAAGGAAACAAGTTCTCTGCAGAAGAGGAGGAAGGGGGGAGGAAGCTGATGTTCCCAGCCACTTATCACAGATGCAAAAGGAGACAGGACAGAAGGTATTTGTCTGGATCTGACACAGACTAACAGCATGGCACAGGTAAGGCTGGAAGTCATTCATGCCTCATTTCTCCCACCTGTAAATTATTCCTCCCCCTTCATCCCCACAGGCACATCATTATGATTGCTCAATTAATTAACAGTTTAAAAGAGCTCTGAGACATTCAGATGGAAAAGAAGGATTTTTTTTTTTAATTTCTGCTTCTCTAAAACTGCGTGCATAAACACTGAAATTTATAAGTCCTTTGCTGCAGATGAAGAATTGCTTTCACTTTACTGATGGGAGAGTTAAACCATGGAAACCTTAATGCACACATTTCTGTGAAACAGCCTCAAGTTCCTGGACCCATTTTTGTGTCCCCAGCTCCATACTAACACAGTTCAGCATCCAGAGGGCTGAGCGCTCCCGACCCTCAGTGGTGCCAGCCACCCACCAGGTCAGACTGTACAGGGCTCCATCCAACCTGGCCTTGAAGACTTGCAGGGATGGGATCCCCAAGCCCTTCTCCACAGGGCTGCTGTCACACGGCTCTTCTAGCACAGCAAGTTGCAAAGTAATGTATCACAGGAGTGAGAGTTTCTCTGACCAGAAGACCGTATAAAAAATAGAAGGCTGAAAGGAAATCTGCCCATTCTGCTCTATTATTATTTTTCATAGAAGACCCAAGTTCCTGTCAAAAACAAGAGAATAGACAATTTCCAGCCAGCTTTTATGGCACAATCTTTTGAAATACCCAGCCATCTGTCTCAGCAGGAGTGCCTGGTGTTCAGCCCTTTGGAAAAACTAGGCCCTTCTTTAGAACACTGTGCTTTTCAAACCATGGAACCACATCTTCCATGAAAAGCACTGCTTTTTGTGTCTGCTGTGTCTGTCCTCAGTGCAGCGAAACCTGTTGGCAAAACAGGTAGAGATGGGTTTGAAGTGCAAAACTGGAAAATTACTCTGAGTGAGCCTTAAATCCAACGATAAGTGGGGCGGATTAAGTAAACCATTAACTGTACTTTCATTTAATGTTGCTTACAAAAAGCACTGCAAACACATTTTAGCAAATCTCCAAATGAGAATTGCTTACAAAAATAAACTCCTTTTTGCTTAGAAACATTTGTTTCCTCCGTTTCTCTGACTCTTCCAGTACTTTCTCTTCCTTCTCTCACTACTGCTGAGACTTTGTCTCAGGTTAAAAAGTAACAAAGCAATGGCACGAACTACTCCTGACTCACAAACATTATTAATCGAGGGATCCCAGTCTGGCATGAAAAATCAGCTTCCAAATAGGCCTCTCCGTGGGTTAATAAAATCAGCTATACAGACAGAGAAACTCTGCAGCAGGTGAATCATCTTGCACACAGGGACCAAGCAAACAGAGACAGCGTGATGCACAGCACTACATTAAAACAGAAATATGGTCCCACTGAAAACACCTACATCTGGAACCTGCAGTGATTCCCCTTCAGAGAACGAACATTTCACAGCCATGTTCTGAACACAGCCCAGCGAAGCGCTAGCCTGGACATCTGCCCTCTCTTCTGCTGCTGCTGTGTTAGAAGAACACGTTACTGGTCTCCTTTTTAGCAAATACAGGCAGAGCTCTCTGTAATAGAAACAAAACCTTGTTACGTTCAATGGAGCAAGCACTGACAAATCAATGAGATACATAAGAACTCTATTTCTTAAGTGAGCCAAGAGGCTTTGAAGCTCAATTAATACCTCCAAATGAAGGGCCACACAGCCCCTCCTGCTACAGCAGAAACCTCAGTGAAATCCTGGCTCTGTGAAAGTTAACAGCAAAATTCCCACCAGTTTCATTGTGAATGAGACTTCAGGCCGTAAGTCTATTCTGTAGAGGGTTTTCTACCAAATGTTAGAAAATGACTTTTTCCAACAGAAAAGTAAAAAGTCAATTGTTTCATTGTATTATTTTTTTTTTTTTTGTAAGCCGCAACCAAACATTTCATTTTCAATTGGGGTCAACCCTAGTTTAAAATTTTCAGTTCCCACACGTCCTCATGAAGTAATTGAGCTGTATCCCTGATGTGCTCTGATGCTAAACTCAACTGACACATACTAGCTCGATAATGCTGGGCAGTATGTACTGAACTTTCCATACCCACACAAGAAAAAAAAATCAGCATCTCAATGTTCTTCTCCTCATCCTCTCCCAAGTTTGGGGCACTGGAATAGCTCCCCTGAGAAGTTCCAGAGCACCGAGCTTGCCAGAGTTCAAGAAGTGTTTGAATGATGCTTTCAGACATATGGTCTGCTTTTTGGGTAGTCCTGTATGGAGCCAGGAGTTGGGCTCAATGGCCCTTGTGAGTCCCTTCCAACTCAGGATATTTTATGATTCTTTGAAAATATTGGAATTTTTCAAACAAAAATTTAACAGTACTGCAATTTGTGTCGACAATGGCTACCACCTGGCTTGGCCCTACCAAAGTTAAGTTACTCTGAAATAATAAAACATAATTCAGAACAGAATTTGGCCTGAAGATCTCCATGTCCCAAAGAGCCCCAAAAACCTTCTCCTTGGCTCTGCTCATTCCTTTTGAGGAAGAACCCAGCGGAAGGAAGGCAGCCAGTGTGACTGCCAGTTTTGCACAACCCATGAAACTCTTGGGAGTCATGACCCCAGTTCTCTCGCTCTTGGATTTCTAACAGAGGACTCTATTGAAAATGATCCTCCCCAGGGCCCCAGGATGTTCACCGTTAACCTTACTGAGTCATGAAAGAATATCCAGCCTGTAATACAACAAATGCAGCAAGCTTCCATATGCTACAGCACAGCAATCTCAGAAGTTACTGAAACATTTTAAGGTATCGGCCAAGACCTTGTTCAGCAAAACTTAAACCCCAGAAACTGAACAAAACTTCAGCACTTGCTTAAGTTTAAGCACAAGTTGAAATGCATGTCTGAATGGCCTTAGGAATTATGCAAATGCTTAGATGAATCCAGCACCAAATATGAATTACTTCAGAAGACAGAGAAGCAAGCGGTGCAATTTAATCATTTTTATCTCCTCACCAAGAATGCACAAGTTCTTAGAGCTAATATTACAGCATCTTCTACTGTTGCCAGAAGCCAAATGACCTATTCTTTAACAGTCAAGCTCTCCTCATTTTCAAACTGCAGATTAGTCCATTTACGCTGACGAGTGGCAGGGAATGACAATTTCATAATACACAGATTGAGTGCAGTTCCACTCACATGTTACATTACCTTGGCCTTATTTCCACTGTACTTTCACTCGCAATTGACTGTCACGGTAATAAGGTGGTGCTGCTTCTAATCTCAAATTGTATACTTCCTGAGATGCTGGCAATTCATTAGGTACTGCCATAAAGTGGCTAGCTGGATCTGACCTTGAATCTCAATGCACAAAAAAATCAACCCACGGTGATATTCATATTAACAGCCTCCATTAAAGCCGCACTGTGAACTGGGCACTTCCATAAAATGCTGAATAAAATGAACCTTCAGCAATATCACCGAAAAGGGCAGCCAGCACCTCCCAGCAGACTGTCAGCACTGTCCACAAGTGATCCCATAGGCATGAAGGCTGATTGTGAAAATGCTCTGCACATGACTAGTCCTTACTTCTGCGAATACTCTCACAGGCTTCAGCACTTTCAGGGTCAGGTCCCACAGCTGTACTGCTGACAGACAGTGCAGCAAGTGCCAAACACGCTGATTCCAGTGCACTCTCCTTGCAAAATATCACTGAAGCTGTAATATAATCTTTGAAAATGTCATTTTGGGAAATGAATGCTTTACAGCAGGAGATTGTGATTCCTCAAAAACTAAAGGAAGTCCTTAATTCGCTGTGATTCAAGGAGAAGTGCATAGGAGAAAGTGGAAAGGAATTAATAAATTGTGCCACCAAAGAGGCTTGTTGCTAATTACAGTACAATCACCACAGTGAGACATACAAAAGAGCTAGCTGGAGAACATGCCAACTTAGCCTGCCCAACTCCAGGGACTGCCTGCTAACAAAATGCAGGGTTTCTACTTCTAGGTCACTGATTTCAATCTGGCATCCAAGGAGAAAATGACTGAAAGTCAAATGCCAGCTGACAGTGGTGTGAAAGCAGTAGGGTGGATCTCGGCCCACTTCCTAGCAGACTGGAGAACACAACCCAACTATTTGTGATTAGTGAAGTCATAAAGCTAAAGCTTCAGGCTGCAATTCAATGATACAGCAAATCCAGCTGTAGGGCTCTTAGGACAAGCCGATGCGATGCACACAGTTCTGCTGATTCCAGCTTCTCTGAAACCTTTTGACAAGTGAACTGTGCACAAACAGGTGCTACTGCAGATCAGATACTGTCAGGCCTCTGACAGCTGGAAGAAAACTCCAGGTTGCATACCAGGTTGCAGCCAACCAATTCAACATAGCTATGTGCCCATAGTTCACCCATATCCCAACTGCCTACTATCAGGGGTCACCAAGCCTCGGCCTCCAAGCTCCATCTTTCAGTGACAGCAGATGCAGGCTGTGCTGGAACAGGCACATCAGAACTGCACTGTTATTGCAGTTTATTGTTGCTGGTCATTCTCTGGACTGGAGACAAAGAGATGCTGTGTACACCTCCGTCTGTCCTGGGAAAGGGTGGAGGGTACCAGATGTTTAGCAAGTCACTCACGACACATAAAGCCACACAGGCATTAAATGGCATAAATAGTGAGGCATTAAATGGCAGCATCCCTGCTGGCTGGCACCACATCCCTGCTCATCAGCACTGCATTCATTTAAATACTTTAAAGAGAGCAGGGAAACAGGAGATTAGAGAGATGTGCTGCTGCCTTTGATAAGCCTGAAAATAAGGAGCAACGGTTGTGTTAATCCTGTAGCAGTAATAGAGAAATGAGGCGATTAACTGCGGTTGCAGGAGTAGCCTCATGCAATCTGTTTTCCCACTGAATTCCTCCATGGAAAGATGGGTCACAGGGCACACCTGCAGAATGCAGCCAGGCGTTGGGATCTGCACTGTACCCACGGCCTGTGCTCCAACAGATGGTTGGCGAAAGGATTTTGTGTCCTTTTGTTTTATTTGGTTTTGTGTTGTGTGTTTTTTGTTTTGGTTTGGTTTGCTTTTTTTGCTGATCACACAGGAGCAGAGCAAGCCCTCCTGCCAACAGTGTAGTGAATGCAGAGCACTCAGCAACAAAGGGGTGACCTTGATTACTGTCTAATGAGTAGAAACCAGTTGCTTTTCAGCACATAATGAGGCAGAAAAGTTCTGCCATGGTCTGCCAGATTTCTTGATGCTGCCCTGAGGAAGGCTGTCAAAGATGCTGTATGCACAGTCTCTGCTTCAGGCATCAGTTGATCCTTGGTCCTTCCACACACAATAGTAATGCTACAGTGCAAGATGATCTTAGAGAAGTCTATGTATTCCTCTTTACATAACACGCTGCCCTTTAATTGGCAGCACAAGTGCTAGGGCAGCACCACTGATTTGTACTTTGAGATTTGCTTCAGATTCTTTATTTTCTTTCTTACTTGTGTTAAAAATGACAGTTATATTCTGCAAGCAGAATTTGGCCCTCTCTGCTGAAAGCATTGGAGAAGGAATGGGCAGCCCTGTAAATAAGGAAGGAAAAAATTCTGAATCCACTGATAGCAATAGAAAATATCAACTCAATAAGTTTTCCCCTTTTAGAATGCTACACCTTTGGGAAAGAAGCCAAAAGAGGCTGAACTGACTGGTGTGAAGTCTCCTAAGATCAGCTGTGGCTTGGAAAGACAATATTATCATAGATGTTCTACAGAGAATGGAGAAATGTGGGCACTGAATGTATCCATCAAGCCCTGGGACAAGGTAACATTGGTAGTGCTGGCATTACTCAGTGGTAACAGCAAATTAATCAGGTTAAATTAAATCAGGTTGATGATGGAGAGGGAAGAATTGGTACCTCTTCACTACATAACAATAAACAGTATTGCAAGAAGGCTGAAGTCCCTCCAACATCCTTATCTGTGTCAGCAGCACACAGCTGTGTTCCATTGAAACTGCAGAGAAAACAGCTCCATTCAAGGCACAGCATGTGTTAGCAGGGAGAGCAAGGGAACAGAAATCATGAACTGAGGGTACCAGTGCAGAAATAGAATGAAAGAAGGAGCTTCCACGTTAATAAAAAAATCCTGGGCACTTGCAGTGCCAAAATGTTTTTGGAGGTTAGGAGAGATGGAATCTGTGTTTGAAAGGGAGAAAATTCACAGTGTTAAAAAGGAGAATGGGTGTCACAGATATGGAAGCCAAACATACAGAGCCTGCCTGTGCTGGAGAGGGGTTTTGCAAATAGGAAGAAAGATTTTGTGCTCTCTGGAGCCCAGAAAGCTGCAGCCTGCACTTCCATAAGGTGCTCTGTGTTCAGTCTCAGCTCCCTTTCTTCCATTTCAGATTTTACCTGGAGAGGAAAATGTTCAGTTTTTACCATTAAAAACAAAACAAACAAACAAAAACCACTTAATTTTAAAAAGAAGAAACTTTTTGATAGCTACATAATCAGTTAGATCTTGCCTGTGGTGTTTTGTCTATGTACTAGGCTTCTTTAGGGATCCATTCACATCTGCATAATCATCTATTTTAACTATATGATGCCATAGGGTATGCAATACTGTACGGACGAGTGAAAAGGCAGGGAGGTGAAGGTGAGATGGAAAACAAAGCTGCCATGTTTCCCTCAGCAGAACTGAGACTGTCACATGCAGTTTCATGTCTCACGCACAGGATGAGAGAGGGACACCCGCATGAATATCCCCCTCATAAGTTCCTTCAGTCCTTGGGAGACAGATTCTCTCTCTCTCCTGTTCCAGATCTCAAACCCGGTATCTTTACCAGTCTCTTCCCAATCCTGTCCCTGCTTCAAAGCTGGTCTGCAATCAGGCAGATCCCAGTTGTGTGGAGGTGACGCACAGAACCATGTTCACTCATTCATATCAATCACAGAGGAATCCAAAAGGAAGCTGGGGAGAGATCAGGGGAATTTGGCCTGTCTGCAGTCAGATCTCTGAGCGGCACATGCTGTTTATCATGCTAAGCCAGAGCCATGACTACATCTCTTCCTGACAGATGCATCCTTTCTTTTCTCTTGCTTCTCACTGTCAGCAACAGTTACTCTCCCAGCACCTCTCCAGAGACCAACACAGAGAGCAGCATGGGCAGCAACAGCATACATACATTAACAATTTTCCAGTCATCTTACTTAAATGTTCTGGCTCCCATGCGGTTATGCACATTTTTTAATGATGGACTTTTAGGTCTCTTTCTGGAGGTGAATTCCAGCAAGTGGTGACATGAATGGAACTGTGGGATACAGTGGCAAAGTTGTCCCACTTGAGGGAAGAGAAGGATCTACCTAAAAGCAGAGCAAGGAACAGGGAGAAGTTTGCAAAAATGAAAATAACTCCAGCAGAAAGACAGCGAGATGACAAAGCTAAAACAGCTGCCAAAAAGCTAATCTTTCCAGGGTTTGGTTGTGTCAGCATAGCACATCCTAGTATTATAAGTCAGGTCCATGATATCTGGATTTGTAACGTTAGATGTTATGTTACAGCCTGAGACAGGCTTGGGTGAAAATGAGTTCCCAAGCCTGGAGCTGCATGGGCTCACACTCAGGAGCAGGCTGAGACCATCCAGGTTTTGACTCCTCAGTGCATATGAATTTTGTTGTAAATCTAAGACAAAAGAGGCACAGGGCAGAACTAAGTAGCTTGAAAAAACACATAGTGGGTAGCTTAAATCTTTGTAAAGAATGATTTAATGCTACCAATGTGAAAAGATGATCCCGCAAAAGGGTAAAATATATTAAATTGTGCAAACAGCCCTAACTTGCTTCATAAATAAAATACTCTCTGTAATTACCAACAGACAGGATATAGATAAGCGGTTTTCAAGAGGAAAGCCTCTCTATCTCATTAAGCAGTTGCTTCACTCCTGCTTTTTTTCCATGTTCAACTCTTCACCTTTAATCTGCAATACACAGCTATGCAGCACACACCAAGAATGCAAAGCTGACAAGCGCAGAAGGGCCTCCCTTATCAGCTTGGGATAAAAGCAAGAGATCGAAAGGATGGATTGTCTGCGATTTTTCACTGCAGACTGGTAGATACCTTATGCCCATCACAGGCATATCTGAAGGCCTGAAGGTTCATTTTTGTTTTAAGATTTGGAGGAATACCGGTAGGAAAACAACGGGGGAACTTCCACACGGGAAAGAAGTGCCACAGTGTTCATACCACCACGCTGTTGCTGCCATGGGCAGGGGCTGAGGATGCAGCTGCTCCTCGCTGTGGGCTGAGCACATGCAGTGCAAGCAGACACAAACCAGCCAGCCCCCACGCCCCACAGGGATGCCAGGAAAGGATATCTGTAGGAAGGTGTGAAGTCGGCGGTAATAAACCAGCAGGGGAAGTTTCCTCTTAATCTCAGTGACTGCAAAGAGCCTGTAGAAAGAGGATTTTAGTTTTTCCTGAGGACAGCAGGTAATACCCAAAGACTGCTAAGCCACTGCAGCAGGTTTATGCCTGCAAGAGAAGCACGGGGACTCCTAGGCCCACTCTGTTCCCTGCTGTCTGAATAAAGCTCCTGACTACAGCAAAGACAGCGTGGTCAGAGCCTTTCTTACCCTCTCCTCCCTGCTGTGATCACTGGGAGCTCCCGCTCCACCCCTCTGATGTGTTGGCAGCCTCTGTAATTTGGAGAAGCTGTGATTTATAGCTTGGACAGAGCCTGTACTTAGGGACTACAAAGGTAGGGCTGGCCCGACCAGTAGGGCTGTGTCATTGCTAGCCCTTTGTATTGATCAAATGAGTGATGGAATCAAAGAATTCAACTGCATTTACTGCCTGTAAGGATGGGCTAAGGGGCAGGGGTGGGAGGAGGCAGGGATTTAATTACCCCTCACACCCAGCACACGAAGACAGAAATGTGGTGATGACACTCAGTACCCTGGTGGGGAGAATCCCTGTCAGCCACCTCCCTCTGCACCTCCTCTCGAGTGAAAAAGGAAACAGAAACAAGAAAGAGGAAATCTTCGGCATGCTTTGTCTTGCCTTAGTCACATACCACATCCTTCTCCTCGCCTGGTCTCTAGGGGAGTGTTACAGCCATGGGAACTGAGGAATGAAGGGAAGTTTACAGCTGCCTAAATCTAAGAGAGAAAAGTGTTTGTGGCACGCAGCATGTTGCAGCTCCTGCTATAAATTCACGGGCAGATTTCCAACAGTAACAGAGAGCTGAATCCAAACATACTACTCAGTGAAAGGCTGGAACACCCTTTAATCAGACTCCTAATTGGTCTTTCCCTCTTTTTCAGCATTTGTCATATAAGAAAACCTGCAGCAGTTCCCAAACGAGCTTTCCAAAGCAACGTTTAGGACATAATCAGGTCTCTTTGAAAAGGGACAGTTTTAAATTCAGTCATAAACATTTGATACTATTGTCTGCCAAATTTAGCAAATGGCTTTAGTGGGGATCCGTATTTATCAAATTGCCACCTTCAAGACAAATACTTATAGGGATGCCTAGACTTTACTCTGCTAATGAGGGCATGCCCCTCCTTTCCAAAACACTATTTCTTAAAACAGTGGTCCAATTTTTGCACCACAGCCTTGAGTGCCTTGTACTGACTGAGCAGCTGTCACTTAGATTCCTTCTATCAACTCTGAATTCCCTTTCATGTAGGGTCTGTGTTATGTGATGGCAGCTGAGAGCAGTGACCTATGACTATGCTTGACTTCTTATCTCATGACATGTGGACTAACTTACAAATGCAGGTAATTAGTTAAAGATGTTTCATGACAAATTAGACTAATGGAATTGTAATGGTTAAATTAACGTCTTGGGGTCAGTTTTAAGGTCCCTTGTTAGGGGTGATAGTTCAAAATGCAAGCTGTCAGACTCTGGGAAGTATCCTGTTTATTTTAATAAAGTGCTTCTTTTGTATGTGAAAAGCCAAGGACATAACTGCTGCGATAGGGCCTGATCCAAGGGAAACAATCTGGCTGGCAGTTTCTGGATAAGGTGGTCTCCCCAGTCCTGCCCCTAAATTTTCTACTGTAGCAAGAGACACAGTGAAGCAGAGCAGCAAGTATGAAGAAGGATCAAAGCACACAGCTTTGCACTGCTCTGAACACTAATCTCTCACCCTCCCCTTGCACCTTTCAACTGAAAATCTCATCTGACATCTTTCTTCAGGGAGGAAGTTAATTTTGCAAAATCAAACAGTTCAACATAAATTAAACAGATAAATCATGTCCTGTTACCCGCATCCTTCCTCCAGGAGGAGCCTGCGAGGCTCTCCCTATGGGCTCTGCTAACAATAGAGCTGCTTGTTAACGCTCACACAATGCTAAGGACAAATGGGAAAGGAAGAGATGACAAAATGGAAAACATCACTCTGCAATTTTATCAATCCCTGGTGTCCCCATGTCTTGAGTGCTGCATGCAATGCTGGTCACGCCATCTCAGAGAGGTGAGCAGAGTTAAAAGAGGCAGCAAGAATGTCAGAGGTACCAAATGACTTCTGTAACTGAAGAGATGTCATCGGCAAGGATTCAAACATTTATCAAACAGACAGCTAAACTTGGGTGTAATTGAGATATTTAACAAGGAAGAGAACGGAGAAAGGAAACAGAATAATTACTCTTTGATCCTTGTAACAGTCAATGAAATTATCAGAGTGCCTAAAAAAGGAAAGGCTATTTGCCCAATGGGTAGCTGAATGTGGAGGCCACTGATGTGCAAGTGGACAAAGTCCAAAGGAACAGATGGGTTCAAAAATTTAGATAAATTCGTGGCAATCCACTGACAGCCATTAAATACAGCAGTCCAGCTGCAGTCTGGAGCTCAGGAATTGCCTCCATGCAGAGCACCAGAAGGTGGAAATATACACCAGAGCAAGAATTCCTGTCTTTGTGTTCTCTTTTATGCTCTTTTCTTATCCTCCCAGCGTGGCACTCAGCGGCAGGACACCAGGCTGGGCAGGGCTTTGTTCTGACTCAACAGCATCACTATCATCACCTGATCTTGAGTCTCTCTTCATTGCAAACAGAAAACTAATTAGTCACAGATAAGGCGAAGTCCACTTCCCCTCAGTGGCAGCCCTGACCTCTGATGGCCATCTAAGGGAATGTTCTCCAACCCCAGGTTCCAGTGGTGATGGGGGAGCATCGGGTTCATCCATGTACATACATGTGCACACACATGTGACGGTGATACGATGAAGTCCCTAATCACACAGCTTCCATTTTTAACTCAAAGCACACTTTGATCTTTCTTTTTCCAACATGAACACAAGCAGAGTACACAGTTAGACAGACAATTCCTGCTGAAACAAGCTGCTCTACTGCCTGCCTGGGCAGAGAACAAGACAGCAAATGACAGAAGACAGCTGTTAACTCTGCTGCTGAAACCACTGCCTTTGGATGCTGTGGCAAAAAGCACAGTGCAAGGACCTCTACCAAGCAGAGCAACACGGGTTTCTATGTTCAGGTGTCACTCCAGAGTCAGCCCAAGCAGCTCTGGCAGGAACAGTACTTTCCCCTGCTGCTGCCTCTCCAAGCTGGGATCAGTCTGCTGAATTTGGGTACCTCACAGGACAGCAGTGTGTAACTGCCTGCATTTCAAAATTTCTGGAGGCTGAGGGAAGAGCTGATAATGGGATCCCCTGGGCAGTGTGCTTTACTAATCCAGAGTACAGATGAAACAAATCTACTGCAGTTCCACTTGAGAGTGTTGGGCTGGAGCTCATGCTATGGCAGGTCCTACAGTCAGCTCTGGAGCTCCCAGAATATCAGCCCAAATGCTCTTGTTATTGCTCCTTTTCTCTGCCAGCCCTGACATCCCCTGTCAGTACCCAGGAGGAACTGGAGATGTTCCTTCCACCTCCTCCCATCACACACACATGCAGAGTAACAAGGCAGCTTTAAAGGAACAAGAGATTAACATATTAACATCAAAGGAAAATAATTACACTATAATACAGTTATTTTTCTCTCTCAGGACAGACACTGTACTAATGGGAAATTCAGGTAGTTACTATGGGTACAATACAGCACTTGCAAGATAACATAAGGAATAAGAAATGTCCACTTGGTGTTTTGAGTTTCTCTGTCTTTCATTTCCCTAATTCCTGTCATTCATTTTCTTTTCATATATGGATGAGGACGACATAACGGATGAAAATGCAGTGCTTTCCCTTCACAGTCAAAACCAGGATTTAAAATCTCATTAATAGAACATTTTGAATCCATGATATTGCGCATCCTTGTAAATATGCATGTACATTATCTTTTTATATCATGTCGTGTACATGAAATAGTAACAAGTAGTAAACACAAAAATATAAAATGAGAACCTGGTGTCATTACCACAGTACAGGTTTTGTTCTTTATGGGAGCTTTCAGTGCTAATAGCTGCAGGGCGTTATGCACAAAGCACTCGGAGTTTTGAGAGGACTGATGAAGTTCTGCTGGTTTCTGTTACACAGAGAGGACTACTTGGACCTTGAGCTTAAGACAGAAATAAGGAATAATGATTTAACTTTAACATAAGAGAGAGCAAATATCTCCTATTAGTGGAATAATAACAGCATTTATGTGTTATTTTGGAATTTCTGTAGGTAAGGAAGATATTTCAGCCTCAACTATCCTCATAAGAAACTTACTTGAGCTGCATTTTGCAGCATGATTGTAAAGTTAATGCCTGGCCATTTTTTGTCTCAGTATTATTATACAGAAGTGACAAAAGTATGGACCTATCAAATTAAGTATGAAGTGATACACGTAACCAGTAGCTCTAACATAAAAAGAGGATATGACTTCCTAACACCTATCGTTAGTATTACTTTGTGAGAAACAGAACGCAAGGCTATTTGAGTGTTTGTCTTTTTTAGAATTCTTATTTAATACGAGTACTAAATGACAATAAACTCCTATTTTGTTTGCTTTCACTGCTCACATCTGCAGATATTTCCTAAAATAACCTTGATGTTTCCATGTAAGGCAAATCTTATGGAAACCATGGAATCACAGAACCACTGTTTGGAGGAGACTTCCAGAGATTCCCAGCCTCCCCTTCAGTAAAGAATTACTGCCAGCACCAGGTTGGGTCCACCACGGCTTGGCACAGCCACATCTTTAAAATGCCCACGGATGGAGCTTTCACAGACTCTCTGGGTGTTCCAATGCTACACCACTCTCATCACGAAGAAAACAAGAAAAACAGTTTATGGAGAGTTGTACTATCTCCTGAAGACTAACTAAGGTCAACCAAAGTGTAGTCTGATGAAAGAGACCCATCCTGACAGTCACGTCTCATTGTCAGCTCTCACAGATACAGCAAAACCCAATTACAGAACAGTATTTAACTGTCCTACTGCTATTTTGTCTCCAAATACCCAGTAACGTGGAATGTTTCAATCTCTCATCAGTGACTACATCCTCACAATCAGACTGATGGTAATATATGATGGAAGGAGAACTGAAGTGAAAAGAAACTGCATATTCAGTTACACAGGACATCCGAAACAAAGCCAGGAACTGAACGCAGATTTCCTATACACTGCTTGACTGTGTTAAACACAAGATCACTTTGTTGTTACTTAGTCTCCCATTTCCACAGCCTAGCACAAATGTAAGTTGTAAAAGGCTGGAACAACCCTCTGTGGGCAGCACCAGTGATGAAAACAAAATTAAAAGGAAGTAGAGAGGTAACAGATTTTCCACGATCTGAAATTTAGATTCTCTCTACAACCTGAGAAAGAGGCATGCTTGATAAGCACTACAAGTATGGAGCTCACCTGCATCTCAGTCTGCTGCTATTTTGCACAGTCTTCATTGAGATGAATCCCATACTTCCTCCCAGAGAATATAAAACAGGCTCTACTCACACACACTGACTTCAGATTTCTGTAACATTTCAAAGATTCCACTGGAGCCTTCAGAAAGGGTTTGATCTTTAAGAGAACATCTAAAAATGTCAGGCGGGTGATGGGCATGAAAATGCAGCAGTGGGGGTGGGTGGCAGAAGCGGGATTCAGTGCAAATATTTACACTCCTCAAGTGAACCAGCTGAAACATCATTCATGTTCTTACCCAAAGAGCAAAAGAACAGCCAGGTCTCTGTGCTCATTCATTGTTGTTTCATTTCCTATCATTGTTTTATTGCAGTGTCAGCTCATGTAGAAGCAGGAGGTGGTTTCATGGATCCAGGATTTAGTCCTGAGTGGGATCCCTCAAGTCCCTGCAGTGGTACTATTCAGTACCTTTTGTACCTTTGTGTTCATCTTGGGAGAGATAGCACGCAGATACTGGATCCCATTACTATCTCTAAGCACACAAGTCCCCTGTTAGTCAAGATCACACAGTGCCCCTTTTGCTGCAGCAATGTAAACATTTACCAAGAGAAGACAGAGAAATATGATCCGACACATGAAGATTAAGCTGTATGGGTTTTTCACAGGAAGCTGAGTTCTTTAGCTGTCAGACAGAAGCCACAGAGTGATGCCTATTGTTTCTTCAAGAGTAATTACTTCTGATTGCTTCCGAGTACACTAATTTGTCTTAATACAGAATGACAGCATAACCCACAGTAGTGGATAGCTGCATTACCTTACCTGTGTACAGGTTTTCTGGGGCTGGCAATTGCATCCACCCCAGGAAGAGCAGCATGTCCTTGTGCCGGGACATCAGCCCTCCACATGGCAGCTCAGCCATGTAGGAGCTCAGAAACTCACAGCTGGTCGGGCACGGGGCTGCCTGCATGGGCAGCACCAGCACTTCTGACATGGCAGAGGAGTCCTCAGCCAGTTCCTAGGGAAGGAACGGATGAAGAGCATTAGGACTGTGATTGCCAATCTGCTAATCTGCTCTTAAACTCTTATCTTTTTACATGCATTATAAATACACTATCACTATCTGAACCCCTTTGTGCACGTACAAAAAGCCTTTTGCTAATTTGATTGAAAGATATAATTTGCAGCATTGCAAGGGAGGCACAGAAAGGAAAAACTTGCAATTTCACAGAGCAGTTGGAAATGTCAGAACACAGCCCAGACGACAATCTGAGCCCTAGTGATTTGCCTCATCACAGCTTCACAAGTGTGCTGTAGAGCAAGAGGAGCCTCTGCATTAATCGAAGGACCCTGCTTTGTCAATCCTTTGCATTCTGTGTTGCAGTGAAGGAAAGAAGACGTAGAAATCCAGCAAACTGAAAGCTGAAAGCAGCATTCAGGTTGGGCCACTCAGGGTGTTTTGTTGGTTTGCTTTGTTTAACTTTTTGTTCCTATTTTATTTTATTTCTTTCATTTAAAACTTCTGGTTTCCATTTTCTAAAACCTCGCAGTAGAAAGCAGTTTCAATTGAAGTGAAAATATGAAGATTTCTGTTTCAAAAATGTCAAAACATCCTGTCATGTGAATTCCAAAAAAGCAGCTGTGTGCTCTGGCTGAATTAGGAGAGTGGTGGAAAAGAATCCCACTTTATGAATCATTTCAATTTTGACAGATGAGGATTTTTCCTAATTTTTCATCTGTCAGTGTGCCCGAGTCACACATCACAGTCAGTGCAGGTACCAACCAACCAGAAAGCCAGCTTGCTGTGCTCTGTAAGCGCCTGAAGCACAGGAAGCAGAGAAAAGAGCACTGTGACCTTTGCAGAGAAGTTCTGAGGACATCAGCTCCACATGGGCAGACGCTTTGAGTGTCATCAAACCGAACTCTAATTGCAGTCAATACCAGCGCCTGTCCCATGTATGGCATCCATGGCTCAACATGCCAAAAGCAAATAGCACTGCAGAGTGACTTCAGTTATTTACCATGAAAATATTGCTAGAAAAGCTAAGAATGTTGACTGGAAGCCACTTGAAATCATAAAAGGGCTCGTGTGTTATTTTTAGGAAGAATCCATTGATGTAATTATACCTAGCACAAGAACCTAAGATTCAGTTTTTCACTGCGCTTTACAGAGTTTGCTGAATTTAAAAACAATAAAAATAAAAACCCAAATGTGTCCATTTCTTAAAATAAGCCATTGAAAATACAAATGTAGAAAAGTATTAAAAATAAATGTGCTTTTCTTCTGGAAAGCAGTGTTTCCAGATTTGAATTATGCACTGCAAAATAAAGGAACGCAATAAATGTCTCTCTTCATTTGTGTGGGCTTCATGATAAAAAGAAATGATAAACAGGCCAAGATAGAGAAACAAGTGTATGCCAGGGTTTGGAAGTTTTGTTTTGTGTTAGAGAAATAATAAAGTAATAAATCAGTATTAATATAAACACATGTACTCCACTTCTCCAATGGAGTTAATTGCTTTGTGCTATCAATAAAAACGTAACGTTACAGATGGCATTTTCCTTTTTTAAATCAACCCTGGAGTCATTCTATCGATTTCAGCTGAGCTCCAGGAGATGGCTTAGGCCCACTGTATCCATTTAAATACATAACTCTGGAAAGCACCTTTCAATAAGATCTGTGACACCGGTCACCATTATTCAGTGTTTCCAAATACATTCTTACCATAAAAGTTATTTACCGGCTTCTTACACTGCAGTTTATCACAACCTTCATTACTCCCTATAGGAATCGCACTAAATCACGCAGCTGACAGCTCCCTGACTACTGGTGCTTCTGAAATAATCAAGGCCCAAACCGCCTGCTATAAAGCTTCCATTTAATCAGTGCTGACACGTACCTTAGATTGCCCTTCGGGAGGTGCCAGGAGCACCTCAGGGCCCGGTGGCTTATTGCCCAGAGGACAGACTGTTGATGGGTCACAGCGATGAACACAGACGTCCACTAGGCTAGCAGGAGGAAACGCTTTCCCTACCAAATCTTCTTGCTCCTTCACAGTTTTCCTCCCAGTACCCCCGGGGTGAGCAATGGGAGGTAAGGAATTACCTGCTTTTGCCACAACTGAGCAACAAGAGCAAAAACCTCTTTGCAGGGCCATCCAGAGACATGCAGGACCAGCAACCGCATCTGAGCTCACATCTGCTCCTTGGACTGTCTGTCCCCATCAGAAGATGGAAATTATACTTCTTCTGAGAAAAGCAGTGTCAGCAGAAACTAGTTTTCATCCAGACATAGTTTATGCAGTACCAGAAACTAGTTTGAAGTCTATTGGCGAAAGATTACTGTTCTCCTGCCAATATAAGCCGTGTCTCCACCAGGGAGCTCTGACCCACTGCACCATCAGTCGAGAAGCCCTGTGGACAGACTGACACATACACAGAGAAACTCCCTCGGCTCCAGTGGCGCTAGCGTGGATTTACCCTGTTAAAAGTGTGAAATAGATACTGGCCCTCTGTTCCTTCCTTGGCGCTTAAGCAGAATTCTGAAGAACCACAAGAGTCAGTGCTATTATAAGCCATGAAAAACAGACAGAAAATATAAACACATCTGTCCCTATGTTCCAGAAAAATTAACAACAATAAATTAAGGACAAAAAATTCTAGAAGTTCCAGGTAAAAGAAAAAACAACAACAAAAAGCAACATCCTTTTTGAAAGGCTGTTGATAAAAAAGTGAAGATTTCCTACCAAAGACAAAACTTAAGTAAAATGATTTTGTCAAGAATCCAATTTTCCACTGAAAAGCATGATAGACCATCCCTGAATAATGACAGTTGCCACGGCCAGAGTGCTGCAGATGCAGTGAAGCAAGAAAATAGCGTGCTCTGTAAGAGAACAAAAAAGAACAGCAGCATTACCCGGGACACCATGCTAATATCAGGTTTTGATCTCACTACGGCAGTGTTTCCTGCTAGAGAGCTACAGCTGACATGGCGCACTGCAGGCTGCTTTTCAACACCTTCACACTTGCTGCTCTCACTCAGAAAACTGTCGAGAGGGAAACCACCACATGCTGCAGCAGGATGAATTTTAATTCCAGTTTTATGAATTTGCATCAGAAAACAGGGAAGGAGTGATGGAAAGAGTCTTATCTGTTTGAGGAGGCATCGTCAGGAGAAGATAAGACGGAGCAGGAGAAGTCATTTCTTCCAGCTCTTGTGCAGAGGACTGCTGTTTGCAGCACAAAAAATTATCAAAACCAAACACATAAATCAAGATATACCAGTCTCTGGGAAATAGAAACAGACTTGCAGCAGCACACAGAAGATTTGGAGAAGAAGAAGAGGAAGAAGAAAGAAATGCTTTTGCACTGTACACATTCTGATTTAGCTGAGGTAGAAACCAAATGGCAGAGCAGAAAGAGATTGCAGATTCAAAAGGCATATGATGAATTGCAAAGAAAACCTGATCAACTTACAGGACTCTGAATAACACCCATGGCAGTAAAGAAATAGAAGTGGGAATCATAGGTATACAGTAGGTGTGGGTTATTTTTGTTTGTTGCTCCATATTTTTGTCCTACTGAATAAAAAGCAATTGTATTTCAAATCCTGTGCAAAGCCAGTGGATTGTGTGCAATTATTTATTCTCACATGCATAAACTGAGAAGTTCTGAGTATCCACGTGTCTGAATCTGGGAAAATCTGTTCTCAAGTGTGAATGGAGACCTCATAGCAGAGCTGAGCACGGATGGGCAGGGCAGGCACTGAATGCCCACCTTGGCTGAGAAGTCACACCTCTGACCACAGCCACCTAGGAGAGGGTCAGGGAAGGGAAGCTCTGCCAGTGCTCTTTGGGTGTGACAGAAGCATTTGAATGTTTTAACCATGTGAACATTTATGCAGGCTTGACATATAACAAAGCCTTCCAGGTTACACACCAGAAAGACTGCCCAAGGATGAAGTGCCATACACCTGTGAATGAATGTGGCTGCTGCTGGCACGGTGCCTTCATTCACCAGGTGGACACAAGTGGCACAGATCTCAAGGCAGCTGAGAAGGTTTCCTCTCTGATTTGAAGACTTGATCATTTTCAGGTTTTGCCCATTTTCTATGATGCAATTCCTTGCTTTGTTGCTTTCTGCAAAACATAGCCTTACAGTCCTATAACCTGCTTCACCTACTGACAGCATCATTAAAAAGGTGGAGACAGTCTCCTCAGAGTATCTTGGAATCCAGTCTAACTGTACCTGCTGGTACTTCTCCAGTGACAGCAGTGAGCGCTGGGATGAGCTGAAAGGGGAGGAAAGAGATAGATCACTCAGTGGACCTGCTTCTGAAAAATGCTTTCTAATCAAGGGGCAAAATCTCCGTTTTACAGCTGGAAGATTACAGTTTAATTTCAAAGAGTTGTGCAGTGCGGTGTCTAATGTGAGTCTCAGCAGCAAATAGATTCCTAGAGAAAATCTACACACAATAAAGATCTAAATGCTCAGAGGCAGATACTGAGAAGCGGCACACAGCCATAATTGCTCCTGAAATCAGTGGAGTTTTACAGATGGAACAGAGGAAGGACTCCTTCCACAAGAGAATGTGCTGACAATAAATCAGCAGCGAGTGTTGCAATTACTGCCCCACACAGTGTGATGCTTTGCTTGATGCTCCCTCCACAGCAAAGAAATTCTATTGATGGTACTTCTCACAGTGGCACTGGAAAAGAAAACAACAAAACAAATTCAGCTTCACAGCAGTTTTGGCACAAGGAAAGATCCAGAGAACTGCCAGTCTGCACTTCAATACAAGATCCTGACCAGGAGGAAAATGAGTCATGCAAAGTCTGGAGCAAGACATGGTATAATGCTTTCATATGGCCCCAGACAGAATTATAATTCCTCCCATCAGCTCTTCCTGCTGACATCAGCTTTCACATTGGTTTGGCCTAATAATTAGAAAAGTTCTTAGAACTTAACCAGAACATCATTGTTCCCATGGAAAACACCCCACTGCTCCTGTGATGGGAAATAGCTTTTTTCCTCTTTTCTTTTGAAAATTTTACTGCTGATCTGGCTAGGCCAGGCTCCAAGTCTAAGCTAGGTTTCTGCACGCTTTCACAGCACTGGCTTCACATCGGCATCTCCCACTGCTTCTGAAATCAGCCTGAGAAAATGAGCCTTTGTAGGGAGCAAGGAGCAATGTGTCAGAAAAGCAAGAGGAGCAGGGAAAGGCCCCTCGTGCTGCCCTCCCTGCCCCGGCTCCCATCCCTGGCTCCACCCTGCTGGAGAAGGAGCAGCCCTGGGCCCACGGCGTCCCAGCTGTTGGTAGCCCACTGAGCTCCATGAGGATGCAGGGAAGGGCAGGCCCTGTTCCTCTGCTCGGTGCTGTGGGCACAGCTGCACCCGAAGCTGCTGTGCTGGAGCTGTGCTTGCCTCAGGTGGTGACAGGATTCGGTTCTGTGCCTTCACGGGCAGGATTTTCATGTCAGAAGCTTGTGTGAGCTTCCAGCAGTAAGTCATGTCAGTGGCTGTCAGTTAACTGTCCCATTTACTTTTGCATGATGTTATACGGATTTGGAGACTGCAGCTCCCAAGCTTTAAGATGGTAATAACTCTTTTGCAGCTTAAAATAAAAAACAGTAAACCCAGTGAAGGACACAGTAAAGCAGTAAACCAGCTTAAACTCAGTATGTTTAATTTGCTTTTCTCACCATCCATCATGTCATCCTGAGAGAACCAAAGGCATCTTAAAATAATTTGAAGAGTGAGAATTTTCTGGAAGGCTACTTGGTTTAAAATAGATTTTTAATTCCTGGGCTCTAACAGTATTACCAAATCACTCACTTTGCACGCTGACCTCTGCCACATCGCCAAGGAACCGTTAATTTTCATTTTAAGGGCTCAGTTCTGGATCCTTCCAGCCAGAGAAGCAGTATTCTACTTCTCACTGTTCCTCTGGAAGAGTTACTTAGACCACATTACAGGCTTAGAACACCTAGACAACAGATTTTAGCCCTCTGTATGGACAGAAAGTAGTTTGACACATTGTTTGTGGGAATTGTGTGCTTGTTCTGAGGAGGGCTGAGAAGGAGGATTCCTTGCTGGGCCACTTAACAGAGCAGCTATCCCAATAGTGAGTCATCGGCATAAACAACATCCTTCAAAGTGAAGTATAGCTTCCCATTGTGAATACAAATTTCCCTTCTCATTTACTTGAGACACGAGAAAGAAAAAAAAGTAACTTGTACGAAGTGCAGAAGTAGCACGAGTTGCCCGTAACCCAGCACCGAGGAGATCAAACGGCTCTGCAGTGAACTCTCACGTGAAGATGGCTGTGAACGCATGCAGGAACAGAGGCACGGACAGTCCGTGTGCGGGGCTGCAGTGCCAGCAGTCAGGAGTGGTTGACTCCACAACGGTGGGTGTCACTGAGGCTGAGGGGTTTCTTGGGATGCTGGGCAGCTGTGGTCTGCAAACATGGAGTGCTCACTGTGTCCTGTTACCTGTCACGGCCCTGCCACCAGAGCAGCAGGCACTAAGGACAGCCTTTAAGCGGATCACTTAAGCAGTCCCAATCCCTATCAATCAAAACAAGACAGGTTTACTTAAAAAGGCTTAAGTAATAGCTCTTCACTAACCCAGAGGATTTGGGCAGAAGCATCTTAAAGGCACTCTTCTGAACATCTCTGCAAACAATCTGAGGATGTGATAACATCTGGCAGGAGACAGTGAGAAACCACTGGGAGGGGTCAGCGAGGGGAGGAAGGATTGGGAGACAACCCTTGGGCTTTTTCAGCACAACTGTATTCAGAATCAGGTGTCTGATCATGGCTTATCACAGCAGATAGCCGGAGTCAATTGGGCAAGCAAAGTCTCAGACAGGAAAAGAGCACTTACTGCCCTTAGGTAAGTGCACACCCCTTGTGGACCTCACACCAGGTCCACAATTTTGGAACAGTAAGCAGAGAAAGCATAGTTAACTCAGTAATTTTGCAGGGTGGAAGAATACCTGGAGGTGATGTCTCTCTGAATCCCACTTTAAGCTGAACTCCTCTCATACAGCAGAACAAGTATGTTCAAACTAATTTTCATCTATCTTTAAATGTGTGCATCAGTTTAATTCCCACATAGACAGAGCTTTACTTAGCCTGTCGACACCATGTATTCTGTAACAAATGGTACTGACTTCCATCACAAAAGCAGCATTGATAAGCACACCCAGACACAGGTCTAGCTTTGGTTCTCACTGTGCCATAGAAGAAGTATCAATCTATTGGTAACAACTTACAAGCAAAGCAAATTATAACCCACGTAGAGGTTTTAGAAACCTTTGCTATCTTCCTAACACCGATGCCAGTCCAGATGAGCTTAATGCACAGATGCACAGAACGAGATCTTTTACCAGGATTGAAAAAAGATTGGAAAAACCTGGGATATGATCTTCAGGCATTGTTTTTAAATAGCGCCGTTGGCATAACATGTCTAATTTCTGAGAAGTACAGTTTTGAAGAGGTCCTTCTCTAGAAAGTACCATAAAACCAAAAACCACTGAGATCAGAGCGGTGGGGAACATTCAGGAACACAACTCCTAAGCACGAAGCAGAGAAGCACTGTGATTACAAATCTCAAACAGTGCACACAGCACTGAGGTTCACAGTTGGTGGATGCCTTCTGAAAACTCTTGTGTAGGAAAATGAATGATTTGCCATGCTGTAAGAGCAGCCTTTTGCATTATTTGTCATTCCAGAAACACCAAGACCATACATCCCGTGTGCTCATTCAGTGAGAGACAAAGTTCCTCAGACCACACTGAAGTGTGAGACGTGAGACAGTCTCTCATGCTTTGTGCAATCAGCTCTTTCATACCTACACTCACTGAGAAAAATGCAGGCACACATCTACCTGCATCCAAAACCTGGAAGCACGTCCCCAGTGTAAAAATGTTCACATACATTATTTTGTTCTTTGCTGAGCTGAGGCTGATTTTAGCATACGAGATATACTCTCCACTGAAGCCAGTTGATTTCTTGCATTCTGCTACAGAGAAGCTGATGAGAGACTCTTCTATGGGTCTTTATAGGATGAATTTTTATGAATTTATTGGGAACCTTAAACATGAGCTCAGTATATCGTAAAAGCCCATATATTCATTCTTTGAATCAGCTCCACTTCCTTTTGTAGAAAAGCCTGACAGAAAGATGCTCTCCAACATAAAAATAAACAGCAGCTCCACCAGGTTACCAAATATATGAGATTCACAACGCAAATCTCTGAAGGTTCAGTTATAGCTACCTGCTGGATTTACACCTCCTGTCTGAGCCAGTACAATATGCTGTATTCCACCCATAAATGGCACTAAAAGCCAAAGCTCATGTCTTGAACTGCACCTGGCAAGGAGCTGTGAGATAACACAGGCAATGGAGCTTCAGTCCAATATCCCGTGTGGAACAGACTCACAAAAGCAAGCGAACACCTCGTTCTGCTGATGCTGCCCCTTTCACACACAGCATTACATACTTCCTCGAGATGGCAGTTCACAATGAGCACAACATCCACATCCAGAAGGCACCAGCTAAGTGTGTCATAGAGCATTGCAGGCTGTGGGTCTTCATCAGAACAGCAGAAATCAGCTCGTTCCTTTCCTCATTTCACAGTAATTCTTTTCCGTGTTAATATGAAACTTTTTCTTTCTACTGATTTCCTTTGAGTGTCCTTAAGGTTCCTTTAAACTTCAAAATTACTCAGGAAATCTGGGCTTGCTGACATTACTCTGTACGTTAGGAATCCAAGGGAGTTCATTCTTTGTGCTGGCAAGCCTTCAAACTATCTTGATTTTATCAGCCATAATTCATGCTTTGTTCACAGGACAAGGTTGTTTCTTTTGTATTATTTTGAGTCATCTCTGGAAAAAATCACCTCTCACTAAAATGTAATAAAATATGAGAAGAGATTATGACTTATTAAATTAAGCCAAAGCATACTCTGTATTTTGGTATAGTACCATCCCTGGAGGGAAAGAAATACATTTTCAAATGAGTTCTGCTTCCAATTAGGCAGCAAAACAAGTACCCACATTTCCAAAGACACCCAGCACACAAGGTGCACCACGAGCACAGGAAACTGACAACTCGGCCATAAGCAGCAGCACAGACATTGCTGGGTGCTGACAGCCCCAACCAAGGCTGTGAGCAGCACGAGATGCAGGCTGTAATTTTTTGCTCCAGTCCTCCCCCTACAAACTCTGCTTGCTCTGCATGTATTCTGCTACAAGGATGAATCTGGAAGAAATGGTAAAGCATTTTTCATAGGCATCTTAATTCACACCTATAAACAGCTTAAGAAGAAAATGCCCTGTCTGTTGGACCTGAGCCTTGTATCACTGTGGGTCACTTATTTCAATTATATACGCTGCAACATTAAATCTCCACCACTGGAACAAACAAGGAGTTCAGTCATTGAGTGTAACAGTGGCAGGATCAGACAAGTATTTACATTCAGGCTCACAGGAAAATGAAACAAAATGTAAAAAACATACATATCAGTTAGGCATTCAGTGCCCCAGTATTAATAACCTTTAAAAAATATGTCAAATACACACAGCATGGGAGATGACTCAGCAGCTACTAGATTTTCAGAACAGATGGAGCATCGCTGTCCCCATACGAGAGATTTCTGTACACCTGCTTCTTGCTGAAGACACTGGTTCCAGTCATGGAAGCAAAAATGTTCTCTCTAAAGCTGGCTTTACTAATAATAAGTGTGAAATAAGGATATTTCTCAAGGGGATTTTCTAAATTTAAAATGCATTCTGCTTCTTTACACCTCCTATGCTACTGAATGCTTTAGCCTACCACAATCTAAGTGCAGTAATTAAGTGTAAGTGTAATTGTTACAACAGTCTGGGGTAGGACAAAAGCAACTGTCAGGGAACTGTCACGTCCCCATGCTGTCCTGCTTCCAGCCCATAAGTAATAGCTGTAGGACTGAATTATTCCTCCTGCTTCCCCACCCACCCCCACCCCCAGTTCCACTCCAGCATATTGAACTTGACTGGTGGTACCATGACAAATGTTACTTAGACTCCAGCTCAATCTCCCTTCAAAAAAGCAGAAATATGCCATAATTCTCATTACACAACCACAAAAAAATCTCACCCAGCCCTACCAGTGTTTAACTTCCTCGATGCCTTTAGTTGCAATACTGCTTAAGAGACACAGTGTGATGTCTGAATGTGAAGCCAAATGTTTGGTTTCCTTATGGATTTTGCATCCTCTGTTCACTCATGTGCAGAGCAATGACCACTTCTACCCTAAAAATAAAACCTCCATTCAGATTCTTTGACACTACTCAAGCTGATCTGCTTTGGCTCTACAGCTTTATTTTCTAAATTTTGATATGGAGGCAGTGACTGCGGAATAAAACCAGGAATCATTTAAAGGAGCAAATATTGGGGCTTAGATTTAATCCCAGGGCCAGCAAGCCAGCAAACAGCAGCTCTGCAGAGCTGCCCTTCTCCATGCTGTCAGTGTCTCCCAGCCCCTTGGCTGCACTGCAGCTGGAGCTTCGCCAGCCCACCCAGGGGCAAGCATCACTCCAAAAACTGCTAGTGCTTGTGGAGTGCTGGGTCTAAGGATGGGAAGATGGGGATTGGAACACCAGCAAGAAGGGCCTGGTCTGCGAGCAGCCAGCAGTTCAGGCAGCAGGCTGGGGAGCAAGTTCTGGGATTGAAGGGTAGGAATGACCCAGTGCTAGAGTAGCTGCAGGCTGAAGAGCAGGGCTGTGGGCACAAGCAGTGTGCTTTGGCTGCATGCACAGAGGGCCTTCCCACACATCCTCGCCCTCAAATGGGAAAGGTCACTCCTGCCTCCTCCTTCCCTCCTTTTCCAGCCCCTCCCCAGGGAAACAGTGGCACACAACACTGGCAGTTGTGTCCTCCATCCTGTATCAGGAGTCCTGACGTGATCCTGCTTAATGAATTTCAGAGGTAGATACAATCATCCATCCTTATTTCATTAGTTTTGCTGCTCTGAGAATGGCAGGCTGGTTTTTCCTGTAGCCTTTCTGAATTTCATACATTCTTTTAACTCTCAGTATTTATTTTCCCTCTGGAGTCTGAAGTAATCTGAGAGAGCACCAAGCTGCTGCCCCATTATAAGCCCCAGTTCCTCTATCAGCGCAGTCCAAACCTGCTTCTTATTGTGCTCGCTTCTGTAATGGAGACGGGGGTTTGTGCAAGCTGCCAGCCAGAGACTGATGGTACACAAGATAGGTACTTTCTGCCCAGAAAAAAGAAATATTATTAGCCAGTGCACATTTAAGAGCAAAAATTGGTAGAATTTGACTGAACTTTTCTAGTTTCTCCATTTAAAGTGACCCTCGAACACAAAGGAGATTGTTGCTGCATGACCACCGATATGAAGGCAACTCTTGGGAGAAAAGAGCCAGCATGTTAATGTGGATAAGGGCAATTTGGTGCAAGTCCTTCCCATGAAAGTGCGCTGAAATTTCTAATGCTCACAAAAATTAAGTGGACATTACTTCAAGTCACATTTGGAAACTCCCTGCCTACCAAATTGCCTGTCACTTGGTCATTAGTGGCAAAGTTCAAAAACATTTGCTGTAAGTCCACTGAAATATTGTTTCAGAGCTTTGGTGCTTTACTCAACAAAAACAATTTTTCCATTTTTAAATGCCATGCCAAGTGTTCTAACAACTGTAGCTACAGATCATGTAACTGAAACCCTTCCTAATGTGAGCTTGAGAATTTTTACTAGCTCTAAAAACAGCTGGTCATGAATACACTAGTCAGAAAAGAATGCAAAACAAAACTAGTAAAAAAAGTGTTGATTGGTAGCTCTCTCACGGGTATATTTAACCATTTCTTAAATATGTTTTGCCTGTCTGGAAGTGAGGATATTTACATTATTTATTTCACAGTGATCTGGAAAAAAAAAGAACCCAAATTCCTAATGAAATGCATTTGTTTCTGACAGATACCTCTAAACTGAAATCTGGTATATGTTCTTAGACAAAAAGTTTATTAATTTTGGCTGTTCTAGGAGGAAATAAAACTCCTTGAAGACGAATCTTAACCTCAAAAATCTTTTTGAATAGATTTCAGGGATCTGTCTTCTGTAGTTCTGTGTGTGCATGTACATACATGTGGGTGCAGAGGTGAGGGTGTATGCACAGAGAAAACACAGAGCCTGACTGTGTTCACCCACTGAAGTGGATAAGCATCCTTGCATTGATTTCAATGGTATCTGCTCAGACTGTACAAGTCAAACCTGTTCTTTCGTACAATCTACAGAAACCATTCGTTGGTTTCACTGGGATCTGGATTGATAGCTAGCTTTGATTTAGAGCACTAACACTTTTAGCCACTCATACCTGGACAGGTGTTTAAGCTAGGAACCCATGCTGTAAGTGCTCTGCCATCTCAGCTTGAAGGGCAATACAAAAACGTGCTCAGAACAGCAGTCAGCAGGCAATGGCAAACTGACTTTACCATATCTCTGACAATTACTGTGCACGTGAGCAGGGCACCTTTTCACAGTGCAGAACTTTATTAGCCTGCAGTGATAGACTAACAAAATATGCCTTTTGTTCCTATCACTGCCACAGTAAGTACGAGCAGATTTTGCATGTCTCATGTTTTAATGAACAGTTGAAGGTTATTATAAAACTTATAAAATAGGCTATAAGAGAGAATCTGAAATAAGGTCCCTGCCCAAAGGCTGGAACAGCTGTACTGAAACCATTCCTGGCCAAAAACAAACCTGTGCTGTAGTATCTTCAACCCTTTCTATTTATACTGTCCATGAGCATCATTAGCTGGTAGGAATACAACACAGCTCACCTTGTCAGTAAGGAAGCAGTGGTTCATACAGGTTAGCAAGTATCAGCGGCTGCTGGAAGAAATCATTATATTGCAAAACTGATTATATCCTTTGAATCAGTCCTTACTGCAAATTGCAGAGGGTGTATCAAAGAAGAGTACCTGAATGCTTGAAATCCAATAAGGAAACTGATTAGCACTACTGACATTGAACGAAGAGGTCAAAGGGAAAAATCCCTTTCAACTCCTCATCAGCTCTTAGCAAATGAGTGCCAGATCCCACACTTGCAGCTTAACGGCACCATGGAAACCAGCCCAGGTGAGCTGCTACCCATTGCAAAAATCTGTGCTAATCACATGCATAAGGATGGCAGAAATGCTCCCTGGGCTCCCTAGTGCAGCGAAACATTGTGACATAATGACATTTGCAGGATCCTATAAGCATAGGAAGGAAAGATTAGGATTTCCTTCAGTGATAATTAAGATACAGAACAGAAACATCATTAGGGTAAGAAGAGTTTAAGTAAGGAGTAAAAACCTACGCTGCTGCATCTCAGAAGCCTTCCACTCTGGCCTTTCAGATCTTTGCAATAATTTTTCAGAGTGCTTCCCAGTGCAGGCCAGAGAGAATTTTTTATGAACTCCTGAAAATGGATTTAAAATTCACAAAGTCTCCTAACAACCGGTCTGCTTCCTGCCACTCTCCGGAATGGTCGTTTTTCAGCTGAGAACTCAGCAAAGCTCAACAGACTGACATATGGCCGTGACTGGGCTGCTAAACAGCCTCTGATGTTGAGGAGATGATATTCTACAGCCTTTGGCTTCTAGGATTTTTAGCGGATTCAGACCTAAGCCTCTTTTGCCCTTTAAAATGCACCAGAAAAATGTTACCGAGATGTATTAGTACCATCTACCGTTGGTAAGTCAGTACTGCACCTTCAGCAATTTTTCGTGCTTTTTGGGCTGCTTATTTATTTTTCCAGATTATTTATTTACCTTGTAGGGCAGGATTAATACAAATAGAGGCCACTTAAGCAGAGGCTGTGACATCAACACGCAGGAATTTGCACGTGAACACACCGTGTGAGCCTGGGCTGAGAGCAGGGGAGGTGGAGCAAACGTGTTGGGCTGCTTGGGGAACAACTTCTCCCCTCCCCAGCAAGTACTCAGAACAGCAAATGCGTTCCCCACCGATGAGCAGAGGAAAGATCTTTTATCACTAATTTAAGTTCACTGAAAAATCTGACGAGCTCTTTTCACATACAGAAGTGGAGCGGCGAGGTCACAGCATTTCTCTGGTAAAAATCAGCATAGCTCGAGGGACCTCCGCTCGGGTGGATCTGAGCCAATTAACTCTGCCTTGTGTACAGAGGGCTGATAAGTGAGCCCGTGCTGGGGATTAAGTCACCAACGAGAGCGCATAGGAGGCCAACTTTTATCTGCTGCTGTTTGTGAGCAAAGGTGAAAAGACAGTTGGTCAAGCAAACCAAAGTGCTGGGCTGGAAGCCAACTGGTATAACCTCACTGACACCGGCAGCCACTCCAGACTCACATTTGCAAAATGGAGACTGCAACCCAGCCTTCCTCCTGCAATTCCATCTGACTTAGGTACATAACTGTACAGACACAGCTGTGTCAAACTGCCTTGCCATAGGATCTGCATAGGGCATACATTCATATCACTTTACATCCATTGGTTTTTTCCATCTGTGATGGCAGATCTCGAACAAGCCTTTGCAATAGATCTCAAGTTTAAGCTATTTTATCAGCATCCTCCAAGTCTCCTTTTTAAAGGATGCATAGGCAAATCTGTAATAGCTCTGCAGTCACTGTGTGCTGGCCTTCCACACAGGGGAGATGGAATTATCACATTGCTGCTCCCTATCTCTGCTGTTTTTCTTTATTTTTTTTAAAGGTAGGTCTGATCAGAACTGCCTTTGCTACAACCATGGCTGCTGCTGGGCCTGCAGGGACTGGCCTGCACCTCCAGCTTCCCCATCACTGCACAATGCAAACATGGGCTGAGGAAGTAGGGATGAACCACTTCATTTTAGACAGACAGTCTGTCCAGCTTTCAGTGACTAATAATGTCTGAAAGGATACATATGTATACATATATTTTAAAGCGTTCCTTGTTGCTGCTTGTGCTCCTCCTTCATTTTGCAAGAAGCAAATATTTCCCTGGTCTGTCTGTGTATAAGGGGCTCTGCTCATCTCAGAAGCCTTTCCCTACACCCCCCTTAACTGCAACTCACTACCAACAGACACCTCCCTGTCTGCTGCTCCTCAAGACATGATCAGACACTGAATTTCTTTTTCAGATGCCTTCTGCTGACAATCTAACCATCCTGAATCCAGACCAAATGCTCAGATTTTTCTGTCCAGTCATTTATGCTTCTGATGAGCTTCCTGCACCAACTCCCCAGCCACATGGCTCAGCTTTTTTATTTCTTTGTTTTTATTCTGTTACTCTCCTTGTCAAGGTCACCTGGCCCATTATGTAGAATATTCCAATCCTCCCCTACCATCGTGCCCTCTGAAAGTTACCAGTGACTTGCTGAAATCCCCACTTGATTGCTGAGGACATTAATGAATATATTAGAGCAGGATCTGTTTTAAGAATAACCTAAGATGTAGGAGAAACTTCACTATTAGCTTTCCTGCAAGCTGATATTTTTCCTTTCTATGGTACACAGTTTTGTCTTTCATTGAGCCAGCAGAGCTGTCACATGTGAGTAACATTTTTAGTAGTTCCCCATGTAGCAGATATCAGATACATTAATAAAACCTAGGAGATGTGCCACATTTTCCTTGGCTAGGAAAATGGTGAGTCTTAAAAATAAGTGTGAAAAGACCCAGCATTGATAAAAATTTGTTGCATTTCACTTCTCTCTCCTTCCCTCCCACTTTCATACTATTCTTTCCTCTTAAATTTATTCATAAGCCTTACATGCTACTGGTACAAGTTGAGCAGCCCCATAGTTACTACTCTTAAACATAGCTCATTTTTATTTGCTGTTCTCCAATCACAGTGTGGTATCCCATTTGCTCATTACTTAGATATGCCTGGGATAAAGAACTTCACGTGTTCAGTCTCTTAAGAGTTCAGGGTCAAAAGTACCTCACCCTTAAATCCCAGCTCCCCCCATGAAAGTGCACAGAGCTCTCCAGGTTTTGCTGTGATAATTTCTCTTTTCCACCTCTGCCAACAGCTTTCATATTCTTCAGGGAAGGGAAATGTAGGCTGTTTGCTGTTAATTCCTGTTGCAGTCAAAGCAAGGCTACATATTCTGGTATAGTGAAAAGATGCATCACTCAAAGCAGGCTGACACAGACTGTCCCTTGCAGGGACCACAGATTCCTTGTGCATGTCTATGAAAACCTAGCTCTTTTCTGAACTCAGTCCCCTTGTTAACTCATACTCAGCTGCTCAGCCAATTGAGAAGTCCTCAAACCAGCCAGCAGGCTCCAGTTTGGACTCAGCATCCTCAGCCTTCTAGTATTTCTTACTTATCCACCCCCTTCTGCTTTCTTGCCAGCTTGGAAGTCCTTTTTCACAAGAACCTCACTGTCACCAGGCTCTTCCTCCAGAGAGGATTCAAAGGCTCTCCCTCATTTTCACTTATTTTTAATATCCTAATGTAATTCTTCCCCAGACCTCTATAATAAGATCAAGGTCGTCCTAAAGTATATATATATGTACCAATGCTCCCTGTCTCCAGTTAACTCTTTCATGGGCAGTGCAGGATTTTTGTATGTGGTCTCAAAAATGTACTGAAGAGTGAACTGAAAGTGGTTGGCCATGAACTTCTTATGGTTGCATCATAACATGATGGGTATTTACTAAAGAAAGAAAGCACTTTGCTGTTGACTGAAATGTTGTTCATTAACTTCTTTTCCATCTCTCATGTTTTAAACTATGCCGAAACACGGAGAACATGTTACATAAACCTCTGTTGAAAAGCAAATATTTTTTAAAGGAACTGATTACAACCAATCCAGTCTGAAGCAGCTACTGTAAAGGAGCAATGAAGGTGCCTCTGTTCTGACATCACTGTGTTTAGGTAGACAAACATGACAGCCATGAGCACATCAGGAGCAGCTTCCAGGCAACCCACTATCTTTAAGCCTCCTGAGAAACAGATGGGTCTGTGCATCATCCCTTCTTCAATGACATACTGTTGTATTTTTTTCATGTGCCTTGCTTATGAAACCTTAATATTCAAACAAACTTAGCACTGTACCTAAAACTTTAGTCCATATATCACAAAGCCTACACAAAGGCCAGGAAAAACCCTACCCTTGGCACAAAGCAGTATCGCATGGTCTAAGAAGTCCTTCACGCTAAAGCAATACTTTTCACCTACAGATCTCGAGATACATCACTGAACAGTTACTCAGCTTCCCAATTTCACACACAAATAAACTGAAGTTGAGACAGCTGGTGCTTCCATTCACCATTGCAACGCTGGTGATATTCTTGCTTTAAGTCGGCGTTTTGCCCAGATGATCTCCAGAGATCCCTTCCAAACAAATTTTTATGACTCAGTGACTCAATGGTTAGATTATCCAGGTTCCCCGTTGGCTGCTGTCATTTCCCTAGCGCCAGCACAGCCACTCATTGGATCTCTGTTAGCCTAACTCATGGGGTTAGTCTGCCAAAGAGCTAACCTTACCATAATGAATGATTCATTTGCTGCTGGCATAGCTCCCTGCATCACTTCGCCGCTTGGTGAGATAAATGACAGAGGAATGCCAGAGAAGGGTGAGAGGCTACGGCTGGAGCAGGGGTTGGAACCTCCCCTTTCAGCGGCAGCGAGCAGCTACATCAGCCGACTGGCAACGTCAACCTGTGCCTTTGGGCAGACATGGGAACTGAGCCTGCTCCATGCTCCACGCCTGCCCCGACCTGTCACAGCGTCACAGACATGGTTGAACACTTCCAATGGACATCTGCCAGGCTGCCCTGAGCTTGCTGTGGATGGGAAGCGTTAGGCATGGTTCTTGGCATTCAGTCCGCAGCCATGGAGCAGGGGCTGCCAAACACTCAGCAGTGGCAGCCATTCAGCCCGTTGCTAAATACCTGCTACTAGCACCATCTCCTTAATTCTCCTCCTGCACGTTCCCCATCTCACTGATGATACAGCCCCCTGAATTCAGATTATACACCTCTCTGGGGCACACGACAAGTATGGGTTTTGCATAGCTTACCAAGCACTAAAAATTAAGTGTGAGAGACCTTGGCTGAAGGTACGACATGCTTAGCCCCATGCACAGTGTCTCCTCTAACTCCTAACGACCCTAAATCATCTTTTGTTTGTAGGCTCAGGTTCTTTTCCCCTATTAACCTCTCTTTGAAATCATGGACACCTTTCTTCTTTCATTTCAGGTCAGATTTCTTTGATCTTTCTTTGAGCCGGTTTGCTCTTCCATCTTCCTACCATAAGCTTCTCATAGTATTCTGCAAGTCTTTTTAACACTGTCTTGATTTCTGTTTTATATTTGGTAATCTTCCATTCTGTAGTTCCTTCATACTTGGTCAAGACTGGTTTCCCAACTCCTTCATACATCCAAACAGCCTGAGTACAGTCTTTAGGGTTAACGATCCAACACTGTCCCTGGTCTGAGGGAACAGGATTGGTAAGCCAGACACTAAGTGAGAAAAGTATTTTTTTAAATATTTACCAAAGTCCTGGGCTTCTTCTGTTTAATTAATTTCCTCTCCCACAATTCTTTTAGCAGACTTAAGTTGAAGGGAAGTTTCAACTTGTGGTGCTTAAGATCAAAAATACAAAGATCTCCAGGCCCTGTCTTGCTCTACCACACATGCCAAGCACTCTGGCTCACTGCTCCAATGCCTTTCCTACAAACACTGTTGCACCCTCTGCAGTGTTTTCCCTAAAGACAAACTGGATGGGGTCAGAGTGGAAACTGAGTATGGAAACAGCTGCTTAGGAAATAACCTAAAGTGTGAGCACTCCTGCCTCAGAATAAGCAGTTCCATGTTCAGCTCCAGCTGTAGAAAGAGCCCTTGGACTTGAATAGGGGAAGTCACTCCTGAAAAGCACACAGTGCTATTATGTTGGAGCCAAACATATCTTCTTACAAAAATGAACTTCCTAAGGAATTATCACTTGTTCTGGATTTATCTGGGTGCAGTTTTAGAGTGAGTTACAGTTGATTTCAGAACACAGAAAAGGCAGAGGAGCAAATATTGCTTGGTGAGAAAACAGCCCCAACAGTGGGACCCAATTGTGACTGACATCTGTAGATCCTAATTCAGTTTATTATTTAGTGATGCAAGAAAAAAGATTTCCCTCCCCCCTCATTGCTATATCATAAAGATCCAAAACTATTCATTTTATATCGAGTGGAATTTTACTTTCAGCAAAACTGAATAGAAATTATTTAATCATTCACCCTCTATTTACCTTTGATATCAAAGCAAAGTTAGCACAGGCAGCTTTCTGATGCATGTAAAACAAATCCCACAAGAGACCATTCCAGGATTTTAGGGGAAATTATTTGTATCATTATTATTCTACTGGGCTGCCTGCAATTTGAGATCAAATCCCATACATTTTCCTCCCAGTATCTGCAATGACTTCCAAAATTATGCAGATGATTATTTTATTAGCGTGTACCCAGATGGTAGACTGCCAGACCCAGTTACTGTCACTGCATCAAGCTCTCTGTAATGCAAGAATTACTGAGAAAACAGTGCATTTAGCCACTGGTTATATAAATTAAGACCAAATCAACGCTTACAAACTCAATTCAAGCAAAATCAATAAAAGGTATGTGAACTATCAGATTAGCAACATCAGACAAAATGTTAACAATAATCTCTTCATTTAAGATGCCTTGCACAACACTCAAACATGGGGAATGCCTGACTGCTGTGCCACAGCATCATTTCTCATTGACATTACTTCAAGTTAGCTCCGTTAAAAGCAGTTCATCACCCATCTTGCAATTTACAGGTATACCCTACACTAAACCTGAACCAAGGTCATAACTGCAGAGAAAATTACAGCAAATAGGGAAAAATGCATATTCACATTAAGAGATGATATTTATACTGTAGCAATCAGGTCCATTCGTGGCATTTACCATACAGAATGGTAATGCTGTTTATTCAAAGATTATATTTTGTTTAAAACGAAACGTTTGTCTCTTCCTGCCTCCAAGGGATGACTACTCAGATACTCTTCTTAAAACCATTTTGGATATGAAAAGCACTAAGTATAATACCAGCTGTGAGGAAAAAGTATTCAGTGTATTGTAAGATTATTTATCAAATCGCAAAGCTACAGAGCTGCAAAGAACCTCCAGAGATGATGCTGTACAGTGAGGCTGGATCAAGAGACTGGCATTTACACGGGCTAGTAAGCTCTTTGCAGCAGACAGCTATCAGTCCCAGGTATTTTAACATTTCTTCTCACCCTAGGATCTTTCTGGTTGCTGCTTGTTCCCCTACTCCTTTCCCTGCATTGATTTCTACCTTTGGGTGTCCATCTCATCTCTCTGGTCTCTTTCAGCAGCTGTGAACTCCTGTCTTCTGGCACCAGCAGCAGCCCTTCTGTGGTAGCCACATGGCCAGCAAGACTCAGACATGTTTGCCCAGACACACAGTTTTTCAGCTGACTGGGCACAAAGACCAAGTATGGTCTGGGGTTTCCTGCCTGCACTGAATTTTGGACCTCCCTGTTTGCTGGGGTGCACAGACAGATCACAGACAGAAATCATCTGTCTTGCTCTACTGGACTCCGACTTGTAAGCAGAGGACTGTGACAGTGTTTACTGCTTGGAAAACTGCTCATCTTCTCTGGGGAAGGGCAAAAGGCCAGCTGTGGCCCACAGGCTACCAGCTTAACAATAACAGCTTAACAGTGGGATAAGGCATGCTCCAAAAGTGGGAAAGCACAGTCCACAAGTGCAGAAATCAACACATTAAGGAGGCGGCAACCCAAATACAACTAGCGCCGTATCCGAAATCTGTTTTCTATGTTTTCAGGTTGCAGTAGGAAGATTGTGCCATTGAATCTGGATGAGTTAGAAGCCAAGCGTTATATTAAAATCTGTATGCCACAGGAGGCTTGTGAACACAGGTCTTTTGTTGAAATGCACTGTATATATACTGTATCTACAGATTTGGTTTAGCTTTACACCTAGATTCCTCTGGCACAGCTGTTTGCATTAAGAAAGTCAAGCATGATGACAGATACGATAGCCAGCACTGTCTGATACAAACGTGGGAAGAAGGAAGCAAAAGAAATCAAAGAAGAAAAATGTGTCTCTCCATTACTGCACAACAGCAAACAGTCCAGCCATACTCTTGCTGAAAGGAATTTGATGTCTTGGTCTGCTTTGCCTAATGAGCTACCAACATCAATCTGTCATCATCTGTATTATTTGAAATGGCCTCTGCTGACACAAGGTATATTCATATACTGGCCCTCCTGGGCACTTGAGAGTTCAAGTCCTGGCCAGTTTATACCACACTGAATGATAATGAGGGGTAACAGAATAACCATTGGCTTCATTCTCTCAGGGGGAGGCAAGAATGTTGTTGTAGAGATCTCCCCCAGCCAAGAATGGCTTTTGGATTATAGAACAGGGAATCCAAATTATTTGGTGCTATGCGTACAGAGAGTCCCCAGCAGTTCTTTGCAGCGGTGCTTTAGCTCTCTGAAGTACATCTAATGCATCTGTCCATCCATACTGGCATTTCCCTGAGCCTGTCCTGAGTACATCACTCTCAAGAACTTGCAGGGCTGTATCACGAGATAAGAGATGAACACTGACAGTGGCGGAGAATTTCAAGCAAAAAAAATCCCCTTTTGATGCTTTTTCTCTACCTGTTCCTATGATATACACTTAATTAATATTGCACAGTACTGTATAAGAGTACTTCTGGTGCATTCAGTAAACAATTTCCATTATAAATATCTATTGAGTGAGATTTCAGATTGGAAGATTTCTAACCAACACCCAGCAATTCTCTCAAAAACTCAGTCCTTTGCTTGGATAATTACGTGGTAGCATAAGAAAAGCTTCACACAATGAAGCAAATTGTTTTGTCACAAAACTTGAGACAAATGGCTTCTTCTATATTTTTGCCTAACAAAGCTAACAAAAAATCTTGTTCCCTTCTAGAAAGCATCTGTGAAATGCCACATCATAATCTAGTCAAGTCTTATGCTCCAGTGATAACGCCCTCAGTCCTGCAACTGAGTTCCAGGTGAATCTGATAAGAAGGTAAATATCAGTGTTTGACACCAGTATTAATAACTTCTGTGTTAGGAACTCACAGGTTTCAAAATGTATAAACTAGACCTTCCTTCCCTTTTTGTAACAAGGAAATGGTATTTGTTGGTGAAATGATGGAGAGGTAAAAGACCTTCCTCCAGTCATGGCAAAGACAGTCTCAATTTCCAGACTTGTGCAATGGCTATAGGACAGTTCCCTCCCTCTTTAAACAAACCCAAGATGCAGGCAAGAGATAGGATAGGACTACCAAAGTGGGTTTAGACCAAACCTCTCTTAGTAAGCAAAGAAGGAAAGGCCATCCCTAGGGCGACATTGCTATTAATGCTCTTTAAGGCAGATGAGATAAATACCTGTCAAAATGGAAGTGAAGCAGACACAGCTTCAGGTAGTTACCAGATACTTTGACTTGTGAGATCCTACAACTTTTCAATGTTAGTGCAGGCCTCTGTATAATAAATAGAAGTTTAAAGGTCATGTAACACATTAGTTTAGCTGTTGTGACAAGGGGAAGTTCTTCAGTCCCTGTGAGATCTCAGACAGGTGAGAGCCTCAAGGACAAGCTCAGAACCAAGAGTCTTTCTGAAGAGAATGAAAACGACATATTTGTCAGCGACGTGACTGAATGGCTCAAAGAAATAGTGATGGCAGATGGGATGAGACGAGATCTGGGTAAATGGCTGAATGAGAAGCTCTTGGTCAAGGCATTACAGACAAGATGAGAAAATTGAGCTTGATGGTCTCCTGAATGGAGAGCCATGATGACAGACTTGGCAGACCAAACTGGGAGCAGGATAAGCATCTGCACTGTTGAGGAGATTGTCATATGGAAATCAGCATGTATGAACATTCTGAATTACAATGACAGGTAAAACGCAGGTTTCAGACATATTTGGCAGGAAGATTATGATGTAGACTCATATTGATTGAGTTACACGACAGGAGCCGAAAAGGTCCAAGGTCGGGAAACATACCTGGGTGTCAGAGAAAGAGCATTGCCACCAGCAAGGAAGAGTGGAAATAACGAATGGAAAAATTAGAAACCAGGTGAGAGCAAAGATGTCAGCAGAATAACCGTGGTGATACAGCACAGGCAAAGGCTGAGGCGTCCACCAAAAACGCTGTAGCCTCACCTGTGTGGCAGTGAGAGCTGTTTCTATCTGTTTTACTCATAAGCTGGTGAGAACAAGTGGAGTGCTCCACTCTAGGCTGTTACTTGTACGCTTTATAGTTGGTAGAATTTCAGACCATTTATAGGTTTAGAATTTCTGGCTGAATGTAAAGGATACAGCTCTCCTTTGACATTACAAGACCTAGCAAATTCACAAGTGTTATCAAGAAAAAGGTGTCAATGTTCACCTCTTTATACAAACATGACATGGGATATTGTTTTTAATCAGCCCACAGTGCTTACATTCACATTTCCCTTTCTTTTAGACACTGAAGGGAAGGTCACCTGGGCACCCATGTCTGTTCTGAGTCCCTCAAGCTTATTGCTCTTGACAGCTTGGAGTCCAGGTCTGCTGTGATACTGATGTATAAATTCAGCAAGGAAAGCTGGAAGTTGAACTACTTTGTTGTCACAAAGTTTCTGCAATTTATGTCTAACATGTAACATTTCAAAACCTTACGCAAAAATGTCTATATAATTTATTTCAAACTGGGCTAACTTGGAAAGATCCACTTCCCCTATTGCAAATATATTATAACATATTGCCTCCATGCTACTAAATTAAAATGTCCACACAGCTAGAGTTTTTTAGCCATGTGGCTGGGAGGCTGCAGATAGAGTGAATAAATTAATGATTTAGGGACATTTAGCAGTGTTAAAAAAAAGCAACAAAAAAAAAAAAAAAAAAACAAAGCAGCCTTCCTGATCATCTGCCTCACTAAAAATAAATAACTTTAGTTTTTAAAAAACTCCCTTGGTTGTCAGAATTATGTAAATTTAACTGGGATCTTGATTGTGTTTGTCATGCCCCTGAAGGAATGTTCCAAGGTGAGAAAGCATATTGGTCTGCCATCCTCCCACCTCGCCATTCCCTACTCGTGTCTGTCACAGCGTGACTCTCCTGTCATTTATGCCAGTGAGTCTCCATGCGGAGATGCATGCACTGCTTTCAAAACAGTAGCCCACTATGGGGAGGCAACAATTTCATGTTCTTCGAGGAGACCTATTTTATTCAGCAAATAACAAGCTAAAGATTGCCACAGCATAAGAATGAATGTACAGCTTTTTCTACCAACCTCAGTGCAAAAATCACTTCCTCACAATGCCAAGAGTCAACTTGGTTTCTCATATCAAAAATATGTCATAGCAGTAGAGCATGTGGGAATCCAAGAGCACAGCAGGTTTCCCTAACACTTGCTACTAAATTTCAGGATTTAACTCAGCAAGAGAAGGTAACATGTGGAGTTATCATGTGGAGTTCTCCATCAAGGAGACTAACGGCATCATAGGACACGACAGTCTCCAGACCAATTGTGAATTTACATCTTCTAATGTTCCTCTAAGTGGCAGGAATTAATGTGGCATGTTTCAATTTGCCTAGTAAGTGGAGTTTAAATTCACTTAGGTCGACATGCTTATCATCGAGACAAGAAAAGGGCATTTTGACCACAGGGTGTCTGTTTAATCACTGAGAAATACTCTGTTTCTGCTGTACGATCCATGCTTGGCTCACGCTGTTCAGCTCTGCAGTCTCTTCCCAGGTATCTTGCTTTATTTGCTCTGGGTTCTGATACGAGGCAGTGATCAAGGTGAGCGCCCACAGAAGCTGCAAACTCGAACTTTAGCATAAGGACATAAAGCTAAACAAAAAAACTTCAGTAACTGCTAATCTCTGATTTCACAGTTGCCTCCTATCCGTCTTCAACAAAGCTTTCCCACACCCATCAAACTGCACAGGCATGGAACTGAGAGAACCATGACATTCCTACTGAAGCCAAAATATCCCGTTGTTGAGAGTTGCATGGCAACATAAATAGCTTTTGCTTTGATAAAAGGGTAAAAAAAATATAAACATTAAGTGGGGGGGGGGGGGGGCGGCGCGTTAAATATCAGGACAGCATAACACAGGGTAAAAGCCATACCAATGGACTTCAAACTTTGGGGGTTGGAACTACATGATCCTTGGGGTCCCTTCCAACCCGGGTGATTCTGTGATTCTGTGATTCTGTGATCTGTGAAACCCTCAGCTCAGAAAACTGCTGTTACTGGCTACAACATCAAAATGCATGGCAGGAAAAAATGTGGAAATGGAGAGGAAAATTTAAATCAATCAAAAGCTTTGCTAAGACAAAACATCTTATATAAGCTTTCCACTGGGAAGAAAAGGAGAATAAGCTCTCATGTAACAAACGTTAGTTATGTCACTTGATGTACTTCTGGAAGGCACTCAAGTATTTCAGTGGCACAGACAATAGAAGAGCAAAACAGAGCAAGCCAGAACAGAACAGAAATAGGTTTGGTTGGCTTTGTCTGGGACAGTTGGTCAAAAATTAGAATTTCCATTCCAGTAAAAATTTCAGGATTCTGGCAACTTTTCATTCTCTTTCAAAAAAAAAAATTGCTTTGAAATAATCCACAGTAAGTCCAGGAACACCAAAACTTTTACTGAGTGCCATCTGGATTGCCTGACTTTTAAATTCCTCTCATGTTTTGAATAGATCCTTCTACTTAACAGTATTGAAGCATTTTACTAAAGTCAGTAAGTTATTTCAGAACACAGGAGTGATATGGTAAATAGCCATTATTTCCATTTACAGTGAAAAGAAAATAAACAGATTAAAATCAGCAAAGTTCAGTGAAAAGGAATCTCTAAGCTGGATACCCAAGCCTAGGCATTCAAAAACTGGATACTATTTCTGCACATTTTATTTCTCACAGAGAGAAGTTTCTCAACAGCAAATATAACAGCATGCTATGGTATATTATCAGCCCTCATTCTCTTAAAGATTTTCTTACATTTCAAAAAATGAGAGAGAGAAGAAAAATTTAAAATACTTCTAGAATTAACATATGATGGCGCTATGGCAAAACTCTTCAGAATTCACAGCCTTTTTCTGGCATGGGGACACTGGGGGGACTTGAACTGTAATGAACCTAAGACAATTTACATCTGCTGAAGATTTGTCCAGGTGACTTAAAGGGGCCAATAAGATTAAACAAGTCAATTAGGCTAACTTGTCCTTCCCCCACCTCCCCCCTGCATCTCTGTAGGTTTTCATCTGTTTTGTTTTTAAATCCTGAATACACCATCATTTAAAAAGGCAATAAGCTGCTTTGACAAGACTGGTGACTGTAACTGCACAGCATCTCCCCAGCAGACATTTTCTTGCCTTAGTGTGCAGGCTTCTGTGCAGGTGATGGCTACGTAGAAGACAGCCCTGATGTTCCAATATCTCGTGAACTCTATGATCCAAAAGTAATGTACTTAATCAAGTGTAAAGCAAGAGGTGATTAAGTTTTGGAGTACTGTACAATGCCTGACTGCTCAGAATGTGTCTTTTGATGTGGTGCAGAGAACTGGACCAATTCTGTCTGCTTCACCAAAAAACTGACGTTTCAGTAATTTAAAAAAAGAGTCTCAAAAATCCCCACAAGTGTTTAACTTTGATCTGAAGCTTTAAAAAGATGATATTCATCTGTTTGCTTGTTTAATTTGTTTGAATTTAAAGCCCAGAAAGGTGTCAATTTGTCATTTTGTGGAAGCAATTCTTTGTCTTTTTTCCAGATGAGACTGAGCAGGGGCAGCAAGCCTCCAGCCATCACTACTTCTAAGCATCCAACCAAAAAAAGAAAAAAAAAACAAGACAAAAAAAACCCCTCACCTTTCCACTGTGGTTTATATGAATTATTAAGAGCTGAGATTCAGTGGAGCCTCAATTCTTGAGCATTGAATCAATACTGTATTTTATGTAACAAGGGCAGTAATCCCAGCTTGTTCTATTTCCATCACAGCAAAGCCTTGTCAAGTCTCTCAAGCAACCTAATTTCACTAGGGCCAAAGTCTAACACTACTGACGTGGAAGACTTGCTCACTTCAGTGGGGTCGAGACGTGACCTTCTGTCCAGAAGCCTGCAGAATTCAGCTCACTTTCTTGTGCTGTGAGAACTATTCGTAGCCACTACTAAAGGCCAACTTTTTACTATGTTCCAGACATGAAAGAGAGAGAATAGATCTGCGCTGAATTCAAACAGAAGTTATTTCTGCAATGATTGCCTCTGGAGGGAGGGTGCCAAAAAACGGCCAGCTGTGATGGGACACAGACCTGCAGGAGAGCTGACATCAGCCACCCCACTTCCAGAAGGAATAACTAGGCAGATCTGGGTCAGTGCAAGCAGCAAAATGTCCCTCTGCTGTACTAACCTGTAGCCAAACTATCTGACTGTGCTTTCAATCTTTATTTACAAACAGAAAAGACATACCCACTTCCTCCACCATCAAGAGCCGAGCAAGATATGCCAGCTGCAAACACTGCATTGCAGTGATGTGGGCGCATTTCTGATCCTTGGCCTGGCAGCAAAGAAAGTTCACAGAGGTGCCAAGAAGGGGGAGGTCTCTGTAAGCCTACAGAGAAACTGAAAAGAGGTACAGTGGACTCCAAGTTTTCCTTCTTAACCTGCTTGAGTGAATGGAATGCTGAATGTAAGTGACAAGGGAAAGGGAAGAAACAAGATATTGAATTCCATTTGCTATTTAAGGTTTTAATACTGCCCTTTGAAAACAGAACCTGAAGTTGACTGAGCTGGTTTACATAATATGTTTAGGAATACCTAGAGCTTGATTACAGAAATGTTATACATCCTGCAGCATTTGCAACTCTGAAATAGATCAAATGTAACCTAAGAAACCGAGTAATGACGATTAATTTATAAATACTGGTTCATGTCCAGCTGTAGTTACATATCAGTTGGGTGAAAACCAATTTCAGTCTGCACCATTTTGAGGTTTACCCCGATGTTTCCTATGAGAAAAGGAAAAAGAGAATTAAAAGATTCATGGGTTAGAAATTGAACTATGGCTTAAAAACATTGAGGAAAATACTATTTCCTAGATGAATTTACTATGATTTAAAAAATACCCACAATGAACACTCAAAGGGTGTTTCGGGGACATCAGACCTTCACTTTTTAAATGTTTCGGGCCCGAGTCAGGAACACAAACGATCATCCACACAATAGAACAAATGCCAAACAACACGACATTAAGCAAGGGGAAGAAATGAATCATGCTCAGAGTAATTTGTCCTTCAAAAGAAAGAAAATCTTTCCTTTCCCCAGCAATCTTTTCAATATGCAAATCCTCATATCCGAAGCTCACCTCATCCTACACAGAGCTGAAGGAAATCATTCCATCTTTTTAAGTCTTTCTCAGATCTCCTTCTTCATCACTTAATTTGTTGAACAGAACCGTTTCTATTCATTGCATATTCCACATTTCAGGATACTAGCAGAAAAAGGCATGACTCAACTTTACTCACCTTCCACCTTCTAGTCCCACTCACGCTATCGCGCAAGCTGAGAAATATTTATCTAAAGTGAAAACTTCGAAATATGTCAAAGTTCTGCTATTCCTTGTGAATCTGCAGCTAATTCCTGAACCTCTAGGAAATGACAACAGAGGTTCAAACATTTTAGAGCCAGAGGGCAACTTCACAATTCTCCAGTCTGAGCACTGCCAGAAACCTATACTGAAATCCCCAGGGGAAAAAAAAAACAACAAAACAAATGTTCTCCTGATTGAGCTACAGCCTTTCTGGCTAGAATCTATCTACAGAAAAACATTCTGCTTAAATTAAAGACCTCAAATGCTGAGCACATCCTAAGAGTTACATTCTGCTACACAGAACATGGTTGTTATCCAGTCGTTGTTCCACAAACACAAACATTGTGACACTAAACATACACCCTCCTTAGATGCTCTCTAACTGAATCAAAATATCTCTGAAATGCAGCCCCACACTTCTGTCTTCCAGTCCCTCTTTTCACAAATAATTCTTTCATTTTCACTCCCATATTTGAAAGTCAGCAGAGATGGCTGTTCCAACATAAAGATAACCGGCGTTCTTCAAGTCCAGGCACAACACAGGACGTGGGAGGTTTGGATCTCATTTCCTGCTTGCTAGGAGACTGTTTTAACAGTTCTGAGCTCACCCAGCACACCACAGCATGGTGATTTAGGCACTTCAGCACCCAGTCATGGAACTCAAATAACCTTAGATGGAAAACACACTTTGTTTTGTTTAGGTCAGCTGTGCAACGCAAAACCATAATAATAGATGCCTAAGTGGATGGGGATGATTTTGGCCTCCTCTTCTAGGTCTTCTTCTTAAAACAAACTTGTGCCTTTTCTGATCTTCTATCAAATCCTCAAATATTTATAGCATATTCCAGAAAAATGTCTACAAGACACCTGCTTTGCAGCATAAAATCAGAATCACTGAACAGGAATTGCTGGAAGTATCCGACCGATCAGAGGAACAAAAAGCTGATCAAAAGATTTAGAAACTCATCTCATTTGCTATTCCAATGAATTCAGTAATAAAATTTGCTATATAATTAAATTCACTGTTGGATGTGGTCCTTAGAACTTGTTCAAATTCCAGTTTCTGATTTATCACAGTTCTGATCTCCCAGTTTGCATTGGTGTCTGGTGAGATTAGAGCCCAGATAGAACATGTCCTGTTCACAAGTGAGCTTTATTAGCAGCAGCATCTCTACACGTTCAACACTAGGGACCATCTTTCTCCAGCCTGTACTGTAACTAGCTGGCAGAGGAGTTGCTAAAAATTATCTTAAATTTTTGCTGATGTTTTCTTCTTTTTAGCGGACTTCGCAATGTCCTACCTGATAAAATTTACTTTGGCCAATATTAATCAGTCAGCTTGATGTCCTAACATTTACTTTTCACTTTTGTTGTTTGCAATGCCTTCTTGGAACTGGGACAAATATCAGACATGCGCTCATGCAAAGTCTGTGGTATGTACTATATAAATGAGACCCTGGTTCCAGCTGCCTAGCTACCACCCGAACAGTGTTCTTAGATCCTCACCTCGGAAAGGGATAGGTTTTCTCTGGGTGCCATGAAGGCACTCGTAGCTTTCATACTGCTTATGCAGCTCCCAATTCACAGAGCTGCACCCGCAGCTCCCCCGCCTCCCTTGGGCTGCGATGACCCAGAATCTGAAGCAGCAGCTGAATTTGCTGTGAATTATATTAATGGCCACAGCCATCACGGATACAAGTTTGCCTTAAACAGAATTGAGCAAGTCCGCGCGCTGCCTCAGGTAAGTGAGGAGCTTGCAGGCAGAGCACTGTGTTAAGCTGGAAAGGCTTGGCTACGACTGACAAGTCCTGCCAAGGGCTGTATCCTCACCTGGAGTAAATCAGCATGGCTCTATTGATTGAAATGGTGCAATGTCACCACGTAGTAGATGAGAATCCAGGTCACTGGAATGTATCTCAAAGAACAGAACTGAGGGGGAGAGAGAAATGTTATTTTTGTACAAAGCTAGAAAGGGCTTAGTCTACAAATGCTGCATGCCTGCTAGGGGAGATCATCCAAAGCGCTGATTCATGAGCCCAGTAGCTAATCTGGAGAAAAACTGCAAGGATAATTCTCATGATGTGGATAACTATTTATTGGCCAAATGCATACCTATCATAACTCCACGCTGTTAGTGATTTTGTAGTAGCTATGAATTTTACCTAATATCCCATTGAGCTGACAAGGAAGCTGAATGGAAGTAACTGTGGCTTATACTCTCATTTCCACTGAGATCTATTCACATCATTATAGTCCTCTAGAAAGGCTGTGGAAATAGACATGAATGCAGCATATGCACACATTCAGACCTTTTGATTTTCTCACAACATTGAAATGAAACTCCAGGGCTGTTTACTACTTGACATGAGAGAGAGGATACCAGTATCATTTACAAGAGAATAAAGCAGTCATTGATAAGATTAGAAGTGTTCCTACAGTTGCACAAAAACATTGGTGATTCTGTTTTTCTCTTTAATATTTTTACACTAAAATGATTTAAATGGTTTAAAAAGAATCATTCGTGACTCAAAACTCAGAGTCAGCTTCAGAGCTAGGGGCCTTCACTTCTGCCCCCCCATTGATGTGTCGAATGCTAGAATTGAAAAGGCTCAGGAACAGCCAGAAAAGATCCTGCAGTCCATAAATAACAGGAATACTGGAACTTAGCTGGTGCAATTCAGTGTAATTCCAATGAGGTAAATGGGGTGGGCCATGAGCATGAGTGAACAGAGTTTATTTGGTATCTTGTTACACAAACATCGATTTTTTTCATCAATAAAACCAGCTGTTGATTATTAAAGCTACCCAGCAAAATGTTTTGTGAAGTACTACTATTTCTGTTTTGTTTTGTTTTTCTTCCAGGGGCAAAATAATGAGATTCTCTTCCTTGAACTTGACTTATTAGAGACCACATGTCACATTCTTAATCCTACACCTCTTGCAAATTGCTCAGTAAGGACATTTGAACAACATGTGAGTATCTGAAACATGACTTGCTTGGTACAAGAGTGCAAGTTCAGTATGCTGTTATAGAGGCCAGTTTATAACCAGTTAGCATTCTAAGCTTTGCCTGCAAAGGTTACATCACTGTAACAGCCCATAAGCACCAGTCACTTGTATCTGCCTTGCTGATTTAGTTGCCTTCATGTCAGGAAGGATTTCACATCCTGTTACACGAGGAGGACGGGTCACTCTCAGCATAACTTCCCTCGTACGTGTCATGAATGCCACGGGCCTTGCTCAGGCTCTCCAGGTGCAGGTCTCCATGCTCAGCCCAGATAACACTGCACTGTTGCATATGGCAGACAGGAGGCTGTGAACCTGGACAAACACAATGTTCCCTTGGCTGCATGTGGCGTGTGAAGTAGTGAAATTACATCAAGTCTAGCCACCAGTGACTGCAAGAGAGCTATTCCCTTTGGACAGGGCTCTGGCCTCAAAGTAATGCTCCACTGGAATTTACTGGCCTCAAATATTTTGCTCTTATGCAAGCGTGATCCAACTGTGAAAAGCTTTCCCTAACCAAAGCATTGGAAGTGTTGTCTGAGTACAGGCAGCTTTGCTTCCTAAGCAAAAAGCAGAACAAGCAACTGACAATTTAAGCCTGCTGTTTCTAGAATGGGGCCCAATTCACAGCGCTCGTGACTAAATCCACCCCTGTATTCATCAGGGCTCAGATCCCATTTTCCATACTGGGGGAGGTGATTCTAACTGTTCCCCCTTCCCACCTTTGCCTCTGACATTTCCTCCCCTGTTGGCTCTTGCCTGCAGACCAGCTCACACAAGGCAGCACACTGCTGTTACCATGGCCACTGACCAGCTGGGATTATAGGGAGAATGTTATCAAACAGCTCTGCACAAGGTCTTAATCTATAAGAATTCACATTCTTTGCTCTTTATGAGAGGAACCTGAACTAAATATCTATACTCAGGATACCATGGCAGTTCTGATACTTTTGAGATCCAGATTTGGATCCAAGTTTTGCCACCTAGGTCAGTCCTTTACAGAACCACAGACACCAGAACAAGCCTGCCCAGGCCTTTGCAATCAGGCTGCTTTTTCAGCAACACTTAATCCAGGATCTGTTCTTTTGAATTTAGTAATAGTTGATCTTTTCAGAAATTCCTATTTATCTGTACAACGTAACCCTTTGATTTCTGTCTCTCTCTAGGCAGTTGAGGGTGACTGTGATGTTAAACTGCAGAAACTGAATGGACAGTTTTCAGTACTTGCTAGTAAATGCCACTCACATGCAGGTAAAGATGTTGTTCTTTGTACTTGAATTTAAAGGTGGAGTATTAATCTAGCAGTGCTTACAGCTCCCTACCACTTCTAATTCTAAAACACTGGAAATTACTGTTGTTTTTTTTTTTAATTCAGCTGTCCTTTTGTGATCTTTTGTGATCTTTTCCTACAGACCTGGCACCATCTCTTTGCTCCTCTTTATTATAACAGTTAAGATGTGATAAGACTGCTTCAGGAGCACTTCCCAGGTTTGACCCAGAGATGGCTGGCACTGAGGCTTTCCCTCAAGGATTTGATTCCTTGTTGGTCTGAGCTCCCCAGCAAGGAGCTCGTTGATCTTCAGAATGAACCCCCATGTGAGCTGCAACTTATTTACTGAGCCCAACATTATCAGTATTGTCATGAGAAAGCAGTCTGTTCTGCACTGTCTGCATGAGATCTCTTAGCTCTGTATGTGATGCTTTCAGTACTGCCTTTAAAAGTGGTGGGTGAATGAAACACACTATTGCAAACACAGTTCCAAAGAACTAAAATATCTTAAATTTACCACCTTGAGCTGAGACATCTTTTCACTGGTGTCATGGATGTTTTGCCAGAAAGAAAACTGATTAAACCCTGAGTAAGAATATGCAAAATACACTATTGAAATCCACAGCATTTTTGCTGGCATGAAGACTTCAGGACTCAAATAGCAAAAGTTGCATGAAATACTGCCATCTATAGCTTGCACTGCAAAAAATTTTTGCAGTATAATTTGGGACAGACAGACAAACACGGTGTTTTGCATCACTGACTATGTCTGCAATGTACTTCAACTTACGACCAGAGCAAAACAATCTGTTCCTCCTGCAGACTCAGCTGAAGATATTCACGAGCTCTGCCCGGACTGTCCGCTCCTGGCAAGTCTAAACGACACTGATGTGTTAGCAACTGTTTCCACTGCCCTCAATAACTACAACAGCAAAACTCCTGATGCCTACCTCAGGCTCCTGGAGATTGGAAGAGCCATAAAACAGGTAACTGCTAGAACAATGTCTACCCTTCCATGTAAACAGAATATTTTCTCTGTAGTACTTGAGCAGCGCTAGCTAGTTATGTTTACAATCAGATTGAGCTTGCTTTAAGTTGCCCTACTGAATTGCCCATGATTTTCCTAGTGTTCTGTGTCATCTTAGACACAGGGCTCTCTGACTTCTGTGGGAGATGCAGAGCTAGAAGCCACAATATTTGCCTTTTATCTTTTCTCAGCAGCTCCGCAATTTCAAACAGTGCAAAGTCGGTTAAAACATCTTTCCTGTTTTCTCAGTATCACCCAGTGCGGATGGTCAATGTCGAGTTTGCTGTGGCTGCCACAAACTGCACATCACAACAGGCTAAAGATAATCTGGAGGCTTGTCAACTGCTTCCTGAGGATCAGTCTGTAAGTATGCCAGCACATCAGTCCACATCTCTCCAGCTCAGAGGTAGAACAGAGGCATGCTGTGATGCACTTGTACTTGCACAGGAATAGATCTTTGTGAGAATGAAAGTTGGATACCACTATGATATCCTTTTCAATGCATACTTTCTAAAGCTATATTACCCGTTTACCTTCTCTCTGATGTATCTGGGTTGAATCTCGATGCATTTCAATATATTTCAAAAAGGATTAAGGACAAAAGCATCCTTAACACAAAATAATTGTAATAAACAGCCTTTATACTATCATTTACTTTTCTTAATATGTGCACCTGAGAAAAATCAAGCTCCTTTGGAATGGGCAGTACACAAACACAAAACCAGTGAGCTCTAATTTCATGCATATGAAATGCATGAAAATTCTTGAGAACTGTGCACTTCATCATACTGAAGTTCTTTTCTGATGAAACAAAACCAAAAGTGTCCTTGGCAGATTTAACGAGTGGGGAACCTTTTGCTTGGATCCATATATTCCTTCCCTTCCTCATATCCAGGCAAACAATCTTACTCCAGAGTAATACAGGAATTTCCTTTACTTGCTGGTTACACATTTAAACAGCTTGGCTTTTGAGTCCAACAGACTAAAAGCAAGCACTTTATTGCTCAGATAAATCATGAGATGTAGCTATTTCTAAACATACTGAAATTGAAAAAAATGCAATGCAAGTCTTCCCTATTTTCTCACTATTTTCTCTTCATTATATTCTGCTTTGCCAGAATTTTGGTTTCTGCACAGCAACAATGGTAACAGAACCCTCACAGGACTTAGCAGCACAATGCCAGCTGTATGGACATCAGGTACCAGCTCTCGGGGCCCTCCCTTCCTTCCCAGAATATCCTACTAGCACTTTTTGAAGCAAATGCCCTGAGTTTACCTTTTTCACTGTAAATTGCATTATCTATCTGTGATAACCTAGCTGTTTAACTTCATATCCTAAAAAACCCGACAAGATAAGGTTATTCTATGGATTTCTTTGCCCAGAATTATCACCTCTGCCATCTGTGCTTGGCATAGTTTGTTTTCCTAACCATATGGGAGTTTCATATGTCTAGTGGGGCAAAGGGAACTAAATTTTGCTCAGCTAGGTGAAAGGCATCTAGATGTAAAATATAAAAGAGCTACTATGGTAGGTCTCACCAACTGGAAGCTTTTGCTACAAGTAGTTCTTAGACCTGACCAAATTCAGGGCTCCTAGCCTGCACTGCTACTGCAAGAGAATGGAAATTTACATGCACAGGGCTTGAGTGCACAGGTAGCATAGACTCCAATTAGTTCGAGAAGGGCTGGCTGGGCACTGAGTGCTTCTTGTAGAGCAGAGCTCTTGGAGGCATAGTAGTAATTAGCTGCCTAGAGGGGATATGAAAGAAAGAATGCAGATTAGGGCAGCAGCTAGGTTTCAGTGTTTCAGTGCTGCGTAGGCTGCTCTGAAAGTTCACACTGCACCAGATTTTGTCCTAATGATTATAATGGATATTAATGGATATTTAATGGATATTAAAAACGTGCTTCTGGGCTCCTGATTTTGTGTTGAAATCCAAATTCAAAACTTTCCTAGTGGTCATAGACACTTTGTATCTGGGTTAGATGACAATATCTAGGTAGGAGTAGGGTCCATACTAAGTCATCAATGACATGCATATTATAAATCTCAAGTGAATACACACACAAACAACATTTTTCTTTTCCAGCCTGGAGTTACCTACCCTCACTCAGGTCAAGATACATCAGCAGGACTGGTACCCAGTGCTGGACAAGGCTTCACTAACCATAACCTCAGAATTTCCCACAATAACCCTGTTGCATCTGAATCCAGCTCTTCAGAATTTCCTTCCCTACTATCATCAGCAAAATCTGTAGCAAAGAGAGCAGCTGCAAAGGTTGCTCAGCATGATAAAGTACCTTCTCCAGTTGGCTTTGTGACTCCTCCACCATGCCCTGGTAAGATTCGCCATTTCAAGATCTAGGCTGTGTCACAGGCATGGCAAGACAGCTAACTGAAGGATCAGCATGCTGCAGCAGCATCAACACACACAGTACAGCATCAAGTGCCAATAGCTGAGAACACTTGACTTTCAGTCCAACTGACTTTCACCCTTCAGAGAACACAGCTGAGCCCAGGATCTTGCAAAGGTCTGCTTCAAGACATAGGAGATTGTAACGTACAGCAGTTGCTTTCTCCAAGTACAGAGATGTTCTAGTTAAAACACTGCAAAAATTGTTTTAATGGAGCTGTTGTAAAAGGTATACAACAGTTGTAGCTCTGTGATAGAAACACCACCTAAAAGACTACTTCACAATAAAATGTTCAACAGAAATGCTTTGGTACCTTTTGTCTGTATATTTTTTCATTTAGTTGTCAAGTATCTCCTTCATGGCATTATGAGTCATATTCTGGGCTTGATTTCAAAAACAGTAAGCTTCTGCATTTCTCATCAGCTTCCCTGGGATGTGTGGGTGCTGAGCACTGCAGAAAATCAGGTCAGTCCTTTCTTTTGATCATATACCAATAGCACTAAAGAAACGGCAGGAAAAAACTCTTCTTCCATTCCACCTGTAGTGTTTCCTAGCATGTACTTACTTACAGCATCCACCAGAAAAACCTCAAACACTCTAGATATGACATAAGGAATAATAAGAGCACTGATGCCTGTGAAAAGAACAAAGAATCAGGATACACTCACTGCTGCACAGGCAGAAAGCATCAATACTTCCATCCAAGCACATGCGCCTCTCCTGCCTTCCAGCAGTACACAGGTGCAATATGATCATGGGTACTGTATGCCACACGTATATGAGGAATAGCAGTTCAGGGAATAAAAGTATACTACAGTGTCTCATGCGAGAGGACCCAGACAGTGATGGCAATTTACCATTGTCCTAGCAGCCAAAGCTCTCCTGAATTTCTCACTTATTACAGCCAAAATCTATTACTATGAGGAGAAGTAATGAGACACAGAGGCCAGAAGGATCTTCACTGTCAGCTAAACTGGAATTCTGAAGGCCCAGGGGATCAGCCTCAAAGACAGTCATGAATCTTTAACCAGGAACAGCAATTGCTACAAGATAATTACCATGCAGGCAGCAAAACCTGAAGTACACATGTCATTTTTGAACTGTTTCAAATAATCTATTCTATTCTCCTATTTACAACCTTTCTGTGTTTAGTAAGCAAGACAACTAACATTTGTTCTTGGTGACAGTGCAACAGGCTGCTATACAACCTCTGTTCCACTGTGTCAATGGGGAAAGGTAAAGACTTATGCACTCGTACTGGGAATGTGGAGGGGGAAAAAAAAAAGGGAGAATCAGTCCAGACTCTGTATGCCACAGGATTACTTCATGGCAGCATACTACCAACAAGCCCTCCTCTCTGAGGCAGCAGCTTCCACCTTTCAGGAATGGGTTCTTGCAAGTATGGTGTTGCAAGACTCTCTCATGTTCAGCAGGCAGGCATTTATTTAAAACATGCTAGTACTGAGCTGCATACAATTTCTGAGGTGGTAAGGTGATTTGTCTTCCCATCTCCACTGCACGAGATACAGAAGAGGATTAATGAGATGACTGCTATTTCGGTCTGCATTGGTATACTTCAGATCCTCATTACTATGACTTCAGATGCAGAATACCTGGATTCTAACTAGTCTGAACAAATAGATTTCATAGCTTTTGGATTTTCAAAACTAGGAATTGCCTTAAGCAAACCAAACAAAATCACTTGTATGTAATGGAGTCAGCACTAAGTTATACTGAGACAGTGTTTTCCAGACTCAGAAAATTCTTCATTGGCAGAAACAGCAAGTTTATAAAAGAGATTCCTGCCACTGAGGATCTCTGAACTCAAGAAATGCTTCATTTTCCTTTGCATTTTACAACCACACAAAGCAAGGGTACGTAGCAGAGCATCCATGTCCCATGGATGTTCTCTTATACCTGGTTTAACTACTCATTTCTTCCCTAAAATTAATAAAAAAGAACAGCAGAATCACTCTGCACTCTCCTGTGATTCCAGCCCGTAACTGCACACCATTTCTCCCCTTAACACTGGTCCTCCTAAGGACACATTTTTCATAACAGTTTTGAAGCAGTGACTTTGTTTCCCTTCAGGATAGCCCTGTATTCATGCCCTTGGATCTTAGTAACAGATTCAGCATTTACTAATAGATTCTCTGGGCAATGAGGACTATTAAATGGCAATACATAAAATACAAATGCTCGCCTTTCTGAAATGCAGGCTGAATAGTTTTGTCAGGCCTGCTTCACTGACTGACAATGCTTTTCAGCGTTTTCAAACACTGTTTTGCTGAAGCATATGTACTTCATGTGCTGCTTTGCCTGGACATGCACAGATTTCCCAGCTGTGTCCATGTTTCGAGGTCAGCTACTTGAACGGAGACATTTTTTCCTTTCCAGTGGGAGGAAGAGTACAAAGAACAGAGTCAGGGATATAACAATTCCTCATTATAAGAGGCACCAACACAGCCGGTACTAACTGGCACCCATCTCCATAGAAATGCCATGCACTCTAAGGATAAAGAAAATGAGTTATTATGCCTTAGCCGCAGGGGAAGCATTCCCAGGCACAAGGAACAATGTGAGCGCGTCCGCATTGCTGCTTCTGCTGTTCCTGTACTATGGCTACAGCAGTGTTTCTCAACACTCATCCCTTGTGTCCCTTTCCCCCAGGATACAGTCTGTACATTAGCCCTCACCCTGAGTTTGAAAAGCAAATGGTGACATTCGAGGTGACTCAGCCAGCAGCCATGTGCCCTTTTGGTCCTGCTATCTGAATTTTCCATCTCTGCCACCAACCAAAGTCTTCTTAGAAGAGTTCCTGCCCCAGTGTTCTTGCAGGTCTTCCTGGATGTACGTATAATCCCACTCACCTTTCTGCAGACATCCCCTGTGATAGATCCTGCTGACTTGCTGAGGAAGATATTTGGAATGTCGCTGGGCTAATGACATGAGATTCTTTATACCACCAACAATCTATAAATTTAAAACAAAATATCTTTACAGTAGTGTTAAATAGAGACAATTTTGTGCATTCCTAGCACTCTTACTTCCTCAATATAGATGCAAGGCTAAAGGTAAATGGTGTCTTCCAACAGATAGCTGTGATCACAGAGCCTCCCATGACCGAAGATGAGGACCAGGGAAACGGTTACCCTGCTTCTGATACTCTTCCAAGGTGAAATAATGCAGGACTGCCTCTCGCTGGAGTGCTATTAACTTGTACTGGGATACTCCCCTGGTGATGGTAGTTGTCCCTTCTCCAGGCCTTCAGGACAACAGGTGAGCTGTGTACAGCAGCTCGCAGTCCTCTCAAGCATGGAGCTCCCAGCAGGTTAGCCACATAGCACACCACTGTCATTTCAAACTAAATTCTCTCCAGGCTGAATTTTCCATGAACCTTTTTCATCTGTACTCAGCAAATCACTTGAGAATCAATAGCGGCCACAGTGCAGCCTCTTAGCTGGCAAATTAACCTCCAAATTCAGCAGTGAGCAGATAAGTCAAAGGAAATAATAAGCCTGCACAGCTGAACATGTGCTGTGCAATATTAGGGGGCAGCCACCAAGTCAATGAATGGGTTCCCCCCGAGTCACAGCCCTCAGTCACGTCAGGACTGTATTATTTAATGTTGCTGAAAAGGAATAAAAGCAGAGCACTGAGTAGTGCTAAAATAATTAAAATGGTGACACTGCTGACCAATTTTCTTTGTTCCTCAGGCCTCTAGCCACAGGCTTATGATACTCCAGTGGCTTCCTTCAGTTTAAACTGGAGCAGGCTGTAGCAATGGTCAGAGGAAAGAAGCCAGGGAGCTAAATATTAAGTAGCAAGGACTCTTCTTGAGCCAATTTTCACCATACAGTATAAGGAAGACAGTAACACTGAACAAGGCATAACAGTGAAGTCTTAAATCATCTGGCTAAGGCACAGTTACAGGATGAACAGCTGCAGTTCACAGAGAACTGTCTGGACTAATTCTGGCAGGGCTATGCAGCTATGATGTGCACTGGCAACCAACTGGATGTACATTTTTCTTGATTCAAAGTACAAAAAGAATAATTTAAAGACAGATGAAAGAAAAAGAGTGAGAGACGGCACAAGGAGGAAAGCACTGGTTACATGAAATCAAATGGAAGTTCTTCCTCTTCCTCAAATTGAAGTTTACATTATACGCTCTCTCTAAAAAGTTTTGGGTTTTTATTCTGTTAGATTTTCCCCTTTGAGATAAGCATAACAGCCCCAGGTCTTTTTTTTTTTTTTTTTTTTTTTAATTCCCCTCTCAGCATATAACTTCAGACAGTTCTCCATCTCTAAGCTTGGTTCTCAGGCAATGGAAATGCAGTAGTATCTTAAAATTTGTGTGTACTGGGGCAGGGAGTCCACGTGCAATTGTACCTGCCTCTGAACCCACAGGATTACAAAGACAGCCAGGCAGGAGTTGAAAGCAGCAGCTGGAAGTTAAGGTTAGAGGAGACAAAAAGAGAACAGCACCTGCTATTTAGTATCAGAAGTAATGTGGAAGGATGGCAAGTTCAGGAAGTGTTCTGCTCAAGGTGGCAGTAAGAACAAAGTCAGGTGGCAGGAGAAAATGGAATGAAACAGGAAAGGTTCAGGGAAATCAGAGTTGTGGATCAAATATCTGGTATCAATAAATTGAGAGCTCCAGGCAACAAAAGATGAGTGGGCTGGAGTCAAGGCCTTGCAAGGGAACAAATTCTGTAATGGAGTGTTCACCCAGTAATGTTTTGGCAGCCCTGCTTCATTTACTGTTTCCTCCAGCCTCTCAATGTGGCTCATTTTGGAGCACTCCACCAAAAGAAGTGAAGCCTTTGGAGCAAGAACAAATCTCAGCTTACCACATCTCTGCTACTATATGCAATTACAGCGATTGCTAAGTCCCAAACGAAGACAAGGGAAATTCCTGGTGAAAAGCAGACACCATGATGAAACTGTTAAGTCTTTTTACATTACCTTGCTGTCACGTTGTATGTGTGTACAAAAATATGTAATGGCTTGAGCAGGCCACTTGTCCACAGGCCTCTTGCTTGGACATGGATTGCATTTCGCTTGCTTGACCATGGCAACAGGTTAACAATAATTTGCAGGTATCCAAGTGAGTAGGAATACTCAGAGAATGAATCCAGACTGACCTTTCTGTTTCTGCAAAGCTCCATGTTGACAGCATATAACTTAAAGAGTTGGTATATTTGTTTACAATTAGAATTTAACAAATAGAATTGCCAGGTGTGAAATCCATCAACCTCTTGACTCTTACCCCACTTCCACTCAAATCAGTGAGACCTCAGTCATTGTTTTACTTGAGAGAAAATCTGGATCACTGACACAACAGAGCTGGAGCCAGAGCTGTCCTGTATGCAGGTTTATTTAAGAACAGCTGGCTCCTTAAGAAAGCAGCTTTCTCTGTATATTCTTGTGCCTCGTGATGAGGTCAAAGTCATGCGATCTGCCCAACCACGTCTGAACTGAAGTTGTAAAGGCAGAAGGAAAAAGTGTTCTCTGGTCTCAGAGAAAGCCACAACGCTTACATAAAACCTTGTAATCATTGACTTAGTGTTTGCAATTGTAGCTATAGTTTAAAGGTGATGTGCAGTACGTAACAAAGAGAGGACACCAGTTTATAAAGACATGGTTCCATTACAAAGCCTGCTATTTCACACAGCTCTCAGCTCTTCTGTACCAACTTGCCATTCTGATCTGCTGCACTGCTTTTCTAAGCAGAATGCTTTTACTTATTTCAGTGCTCTTTGGCACGCAGGCGCTTTGCTCCTGGGCTGCCTCTCCTCCTGCCGGAGAGCTGCCAAGTGTGCTGCTCTCCCCCACCTGCCATGACGCTGCAGTGGAGGAGGCTGCAGACCTGGCCCTCCGCCACATCAATGCCGACCGAACAGAGGGCTACATCCTCAGCCTCTATCGCATTCTCAGTGTCAGAGAACATCCTCAGGTAAGTTTACTGCTTGTTCTACATCCGTTTCTCTCACGAAGAGCCCTGTATCTATCACTATTCCCCACCAATGGTGATTTGAACTACAAAATATTCCGAGACAAATGTAAATCTACGTTCACAGGACTGCAGGGGCCATGTCACCTTTATGCACAGATGAATAGAAACAGTTTCATCACCACTGTGGGCAATTAGAGAGCAAAGCTCAGGCATGATTCTCTGCAGCCTGCCCCTGGAATAGCTCCAGGCATCAGTTCCAATTTGATATGAAACACTACTACTTGGATTTAATTTCATATTACACCTTCTCCCCACTGCCTTGAGCAGTTGGAGTGCAAGAGCTAATAAGTCACCACGCATTTTGCACAAAAGATGTGAGTGCTAACAGGTGGAAACACATCCAGCTTGGGACCAGGAAATTCCTTTACACATCTCCAAATGATGACTCATTCTCCAGAAGAAATCCAAAAACAGGTCAAGTGCAAAGATTACAGGGGACAACAGGGAATACGTATCCTCAAATGTTTTATTTCCCTGTGCATGCTTAATTTATTACTATTTTGTGTAACAACATGTGAAGCTACCGGCACTAGCAAGGAATAACCTTGAATGATTGCACCAGGCCCAAATGCATAAAGCACTGGGTCAGCTCTTCTGAGAGCTGTTTCCACATAGGACACCTGTGGGTTGGCCCAGAACCCAGCGCCGCTCATGGAGCTGGTGCCAGTCCCGTCACCAAAGCTGGGTGCAGACATGCTCTAAACCACTCTGTCTCCTTGCTTCTCCCTTCACCCATGCAGAGTCCACCTCAGCACAAGGGGATTCTGAGCCTTGCTTGGGATTTGGTCTGCCGCTTAATTCCCTAGAATCTTAACTTATTCAATTAGGGCACAGTTTGTTCTTTGTTTCTTCGGAAGTTTAATTTTCTGCTATTATTTTGTGTAAGCATCCAATGAGCTCATCCTACAAATAAGGTGTTTTGAGACACTGTAATAACACACCAAGCAATCTGAGCCCTTTGTCACAATCTTGCTGCTGCTGGAATGGAGTACACAGTAGCAGTTGGCTATGTCAGGGATAATCATTGGCAGTAACGATATTATGCAACTTTCAATGCACCTCAACATTTTCAAGAAATATGTCTGTATATTTAATCAGCCCAAGTTCCTTCCCCCCACTTTTTTAGCCAGCACTTACGATAAAAACATTTTCAAAATGACTTCAAATTCTAATCTGCCCTTAAGCAACTTGTGGCTCAGTTTTGCTCTAATTGAAACTAATAAGCCATCTGCTATTAACTTACACGTAAGTAGGACAGAGCCTTCTTTCATACACGATACTCATGATTAACTTCAATAACAGCCACTTAACCAAAATGACAAATCATGCCAAAATATTTCATTCCTTCCCCTTGCACCAGAACATCCTGCCACAGACGCAATCAGTTCTGTGCTGCTGCCAAATCTCTTCTGGCTCCCAAGCTTCCCAGCACACGTGGCACAGCAGTACTAGCATCAGCAGCATTGAGGAGGGGATCTTTTTGTTGGAGCAGAAAAGATACGAGCCTTTATTCAGTACCAAGCAGATATCAAAAGGCCTTGCATAGCGGTCTTTTTATGAAAATTAAAAGCAGCATAATGAAACCTTCAGAGATCTGCTGAGCTCTGAATAAACCCCAAATTATCCTTTCCCCAGAGGAGAATGATGCATACCGAAGCAGGTAGACAAAAAGATGTGTAGATTTTATAATCACCTCATAATAACCAGAGTAGTAGAGCTGATATTATACAAGAGAGACACAGGAAACAAGAAATACCGTGTCAAAATGGTACAGACATCGGCCCCAGACTTCTACAAGACCAATAAAGAAGCCCAATAAAGTGGTTTCTTTTCTCCATAAACCAGTAGAATCAATTCATTGGGTTTTACCTCCCTCTTCAATAAGACATAATCTCAGTCTAAATGTGCAGTTAACACACATGTAAGTTTTTTTTATTTGTGTGATAAGACCCGTTCTTCTCTTGTGCTCAGGAGATCACTGGTTCTGTTTTCTATCTCATCTTGGACGTAGTGGATACCGAATGCCACGTACTCAGCAAACAGCTGTGGAAGAACTGCAGGGTCAGACCAGCTCATACAACTGTAAGGATTTTATTTTCATACTGAATCTCAGGTATGAGTGTTACTCAGGTACTACTAAAGACAGCAAAATCCCTATGCGTGCATTCTCAGCAGACAGCAGAGTCTTAGAAAAAATCAAATCTCATTTTTGAGGTTCACAGTTTTCCTCTGTACTTTCTAGTCAGTTTATAGAGAGGTAAGGTTTATTCTATAAAATGAAAATTGAATGAAAAATTTTGATCACAACTAATAAGCAGATATAGCTAAACAGCTATGCTAGGGCACTATTTAGCCCTGTAAGAGTTTGTTTTAAAGACAGACTGTCAAGAAAGAATAAAAGAGATTTGCTTTTATATAACATGGAATTTTTAGTTTGCTTTAATTCCACTTTTATTTCAACAATTTTGAAAAAAAATTGTGTTGGAAAGGGGAGAAAACAGAAAGCCTAGCAAGATAAGCTGCAAAGACAAAGTGATTTATGACTGTTATTACAAGTGACAAAAATTATTCCAAACAAGTGAAAAGCAACATTAAGGAATGGAGACTGGCTAGAAAGAAGCCCTGCATGTGAAAAAAGAACAGCTTCTATGAAGTCTAGAAACGTTTGTCCTAGAGGTCCTGATTGTATTTAAGAAGCACACTGAGAACGTAAAGTTGACTTTCAAACACAAAGGTAAAACGAATATTAATAGGTCAGCATTTATATTCTGGCAAAAGTCAGTGTTTCTTGGTGTGCAAGGGTGCTATTACTGTACCACAAAACCCATTTAGGGTCATTCATATGACTCTGCTTCCTTGCTATGAGCAGAACAGGGAGAAGAAAGCAGGGATACGAGGGACTGGACGGCAGGGTACAGGCTGGGTAAGGCGCTCTCTCACACATGGGCAGCTCTCAGCCCACAGAAGAGTGGCCCTCCATAGGCCATCCTGCAGACAAATACTGCACAACAACTGACAGAACTGTCAGAACTGACACCAGGGGAATCTGAGTTTTTATTTCTAAAGGGATATTCAGAAGAGAAACGTGCTTCGGCCCCATTTCAGTATTAACACAGTTTTCTTCTTGAAAATTATTTCATGACTGTGAGAAGAAAACTAACAGCACACCCTCTATCACTGCAAAGGCTGCTAAAGGTTAATTGTTTCTGCATGTTTACATTGTTTTAGGTTTATGGTCAGTGCAAAGCAATTATCTACATTAATCAGCCAAGAAAAATTGCTCATCTGAATACTTATGAGTGCAATTTGCAGCCAGGTATGTCTTTATTTATTACACCCGCTTTTAAAAAGGACTGGGAAAGTAGCTTGCCATCTAGTATTTGCATTTTAGTTGTAATTATGGCAACACAGTGTCTCCATTAGCTTTCACCTGACCTATTTTTCTCAGGTCAGTGATCGTAAGGCCAGAGCAGTCCTGCAGCACAAAGCAATGCAGAGAATAGCTCTTTTCACATCTGGGAAACCCACGGCTCCTATTTGCGCTTTTATCCTGTGTCCCAAAGAGTATCTTTACGGGTTTGTGAAGGGCAAGTGAGATCAGCAAGCCCACTCTCAGCAGCCTGAGCTTGTTTCTGAAGTGTCTCTGAATCCAATGACACTTTCAAAAATGCAGAGTGAAACCATGACCATCTTGCTGCTCTGGAGTTAAGGAGGGTTGGGGGTACAGATGCATTTGGAGTGACCTACACTGCCAGCACGTTCCCATGGTCCTCAGAATTCCTATCTAACAGCATTGTTTTGTTTGAATAAAAAAGTTCCATCCAGATATATTTGGGAAGTATGTCCTGACTGCCCAGTTGATGACTGTCCAACTGAGCCCAAGTATTTGGAGACTGCTGTTAAAAGCCTGGCCAAATTCAATGAAAAGAGTGAACAAACTCATTATTTTTCTGTCCTCAACGTCACGAGAGCTTCAATGCAGGTAAGCCAAGGCTCATACAACTTGCTTTAGCTGTCAAGAAATATGATTTGTTACATCTTACAGCTTGTTTAGAAGCTGCATATGTATAGCACTGAGGTTACTTCCATGGAGAATTCTCCTGGGAAATAAGGATCTGCATTGATCCAAGATTTTGACTCCATCAGTTACAAAAAGAACTCTTTGTAAAACTGAAGATTGACATTCCAAAATCTAGGAAAGCTTCACTATGAGCTCTTCCTTCCATCATCACCGTATATTAATGGCTCCTACCAGAACATATTTAATAAAGCACAGTCATCCCTTCTTACACAGATCTAAATGACTTTAATCCTGGTTTAAAACTAATATTAGAATAATAGAGAATTAGTGATTTCCTGGCAAAATGCTGTTTATGAGAGTAATATCCAGTCTCTCTAAAATTCATTACACATAGAGAGCGGGGGGATTTTGCTCTTTGTTAAATAGTGCTACAATGCAATATTTAATCAAGTTTCCAACCCAGAGGAAACCTGTGCTTTCAAAAAAGATGGAAAAAATGATCCTCTTCATTAAAGTAGTGAATTGATCAGTGAGACAATGAGCAGACTTTGGATTTATAGTTCTACATGGATGCTAATCTATCAGGAAAAATAAAATTTGTTTGAACTACAGCTCATCCATGAGCTAACAGGACTGTGCATCTGTAAGAAGTAAAAAAATAATCAGGCAATAAAGTAGCACAGGTAAAAATCACTTTCAGTAGCAATATCCAAATACTACCTGCTCTTTCCACACTTAAAAGGAGTTCTACAACAATTCTGAGGTCTGCAGGACTTTTTCTCCTCCTTGACAGCCACACATAGGCTGATTCTCACTGGGTTCTCACTGGTCTGTTACTAACAGTGGGTCACTGGTCCGGCGCATTTTGTGGAGTTTGTAATTCAGGAGACATCCTGCCCCAGAAGGGAACCAGTTGCTGACATCTCCAAGTGCAAGCCTCTTTCACCTGAATTAGCTGTAAGTACAAACAGATACTATGATTCCTAATCCTTTGGTTCTCTGCAGACAAGAAGCAAAACCCAAGGAAGTCTTCCTATGGGTTGTAGCCCTGACTGGCATGTATACAAACTACTTTAAAATACAGGAAAAAATTCAGTAAAAGCTCCAAACTATTTCCTAGAAGTCTATGAGCAAAAGAAACCAAAACAAACAAAAGTAAGTCCAGAAAAAATGGGTAGCCATTGCTTTACAAAAGCAAAACATTTTTAAGGACTTTTTCCATATAAGCAGATACTGACAACGAATTGCAAACAGAGCACAAGAACATATCCACACTACAATTAAATCAGTTGGGGAAAACATCCAAGGAAAAAAATATCAAAGGAAACCTAAAGATTAAATGAGCATGCTGCTGAGATGTTCCATTTCAAGTCTCGTCTTAACTGAGATCCAAGTCATACTACCTGCAGTCCAGTAAACACACAGTTGTTAGAAGCAACATCTTGTCATGGATTCTTTCATTAGTATGATGTGAATTTGTTTCTGTCTGAGAAACAACACTGTGCTCTATTACGCACCTCGCTTCCATGGGGATACTCTGCTGCAGCAGAACTTATGTGTGCTGTTGGAGACAGACCTTAACACAGCTTATTTTTGTGCTACCTAACCCTGCTTTGTAAACATAAAGCCTTTTTCAAAATGCTGCCTTCCTTTATAAGCTTGCCAATCCCAAAATACAAGTTTGCCCAAGCTGCTTATCCCTACAAATACATGTAGAAGCTGTAACAACTCAGCCTTTCATAATCACCAATTTTACAAGATAAGAGCTAAGTATCAGCAGCGCTGTGAAAATAATACTTGCATTTTCTTCTTCCAGCAAACGGGTTTCTGCAAAGGCTCTGTGGTAAACAGTGACATGGAACGCAAGGAGACCGTCACAATATCCTGTGAAATCTACAGCCCACAGGTATTTCTTAATCTAATCTTAATATTGCAAGAGTAGCACTCCTTTATAAAAAAAGAATTGAACTCCTGAAAGCCCAACCATTTTCAAATTTTCTAATTCACAAAGATATGGACTTCAAGAAAGTGATAAGGCCAAATCAGGAAGAAATCTCTCTTGTGATAAAGCAGACTGTTGCTAGGTGGGTAAAAAGGCAAGAGAGTACAGCATCTATCACAGAGAAGTGCTCAAAATGATCTACAAAGAAATAATAATAAACAACAAAAAGAAGTGTAGTTACCCAGGATTCGTGCACTGGCTTAAGAGGAAGTTCCATGTGTCTGACCCTCATGGTTCTGTTCTGCAGCTGGTCTTTGCAAATTGGGATTGTAGATAAAGGGTGATCTTCTTCACATAAGAAAAAAATTGTAACAGCTTCAATAAATGTGATATTTGTTGCCTTTTTTTTTAGAATCCTGCCACTGAAGAAGGAAAACTACAAACTAATCAGGGATCTGAAGAATCCAGTCAGAATCATCAACAAGCTTTCCCTGCAGAAACCAATCCTTTCTCCTTACATCTAGGAAAAACAATGGGCTGTGTCAAAATTCTCCCTCCTTCAACTGAGGACATCTCATTTCATAAAGTAAGAGAAAGTCAAAGTGAGCAGGAAGATAGAAAACCAATTCCACCTAAGGCTACAGAATGTATGTCTACTCCACCGGCCCCCCATGGAGAAACGACTCAGGTAGACAAACCAGCCACTGGACCAGTTATCCTCCCTTTCCCTACAGAACTTTCTCTATCAGACTCATGCCCAGGAGAAGCAAAGCAGATAGATTCCATCCTACATCCTTTGCTTACTGGAAAGCCTGCCAAAGTCTAGTCAGCACCCAGTCACCCTAACTACCTGCAACAAAATAATAGCCACAGAGACAAAGCGGTCTTCCCATTTGTGCAACATCTCTAAACAAATAAACTGCTTATTAAAGCACTCGTTTTTTGAGTTCTCTGTTTCACAAAAACACAAGAACAGATCACAAAGAGAAATGTAAGCGGGTACTTCGGCTCTTAATTCTTAAATTCTTCCCATCAGAACAAGGAAGAAAGGCAACTGCAGAGAGCAAAAGCCCTCAGAGGGCTGAGACAGCCTTGGCTGTGGCTGCTGTGCAGTGCTGTGCGGCACACTCACCCCAAGCTCATCGAGGTGAAAGGGGTGCAGCCTCAGCTGTGCTGCTGCTGAGCTGGCCCTGAGCCCTGGCAGGCAAACTGCTGGGAGAGGGATGCTCTCAGGGCCCTTACTGAGCCATGCTCTGTGTCATGGTGCATAAATGGAGAAGAGGATGTCAACGCTGTTTAGCATTAAAAGCTAGTGGGTTTTCTTATTACTTTATGGGTCAACCTTATATAATTAACCTAAATAATATGACACCTATACGAATGTTATTTAATATTATATTACACTGTGCTTATATAGTATAACCTTATATAATTAAACCAACTTGTCATTTCCCTCAAAAATTGAGGACAAAACTCTATAGTGGGAACAGAACCTTACTTTTACTTCTGCAGTTAATTTTGCAGGAACTGTACATTTTATACTCTTTATTCACAGTGTTTCTGTTTCACCCATAAAAAATGCATAAGCCTCTGTCAAGAAAATGATCAGTGTCACCACGAACAGCAGAGAACAAACAGAAAAATAACGAACAAACAATCTGCAAACAATGGATGACTAAGGGAATTATGTTATACATTACCTAATTTGATGGCTTTCTTCAGTACGACTGCCCATTTGAAAAATTAAACAGTGCTGTAAGTAATGAATGGGGCTGGGATATGAAACGCAGCACTGATGCGAATATTATTTCTAACTGGGGAGAAGTGTTTCAGATGCCTTTGATTATTTACACAGCATTTATTTTACCTTTTTTTTTTTTTTTTTTTCCAGAAGAAATTTGGAATTATTATAATGAAACACCATAAAAAACTTCAACAAAAGAAATGTGAGACTGCATCACCAGAGTGTTTCTTCCAGCCCAGTATTCATGTCTCACTGTGGCAAAACAATTGTGGTTAGGAGAAGCATGTGGGCCTGCTTCCTTTTTGCAATCCATCCCTTGTGCTTTTCTAGTGTCCAGGATTATTGTACTGGGGATATTAAAGAGTGCAACTCTGCTCAGTCCTAGCATCCACTTTAAGACCTGTTGTCCGCAAACTTTTTAAACCATTTCTGACCTCACTGATAGTGTTCACCTCCACATCTCTCCGTGGCAACATGTACACTACTTTACAAACAGGTATACTACTTTTTTCCATTTTAAATCAATTCAGACTATGGCCAAGTGTTCCTCACTCTCACACTGAAATGGACACAATGGGCTCATATGCCACTGCTTTGGCTCTGGGCATTTTTGAATGTGATTTCTCAGATGACAGACAAGCTAAAAGTCGGGTTTTTATTCAATAAAGATTAATTTAATGAGGGTTAAGAGTGATTACCCATAATATTTCTTAATGCTTCTTACAAAAATAAATACAATAAAGCCCTCAAAGTCAAACATGCAAACATTGGCAGCTGTGAAAGCTATGAACATTAGTATGCACTGCATTATTTTAATAAACACTAAAATATTATCAGGGCTGTTTTTTTTCAAAGTCTTTTGAAACTACTGCAGACAAAGAGCACACAACTACCCAGACTGAGAGCACGAAGGTAGGTTTATGTCCTTCCATGCCACGACTTGATTACGCTGGTATTAAGCCAATCAATCCTATTCTGTGTGCCATTCTGAAAACAGGTGAAGCTGATAGAAGTCTGCTCTGAATTCTCCCATCTGCAAGAGTGGCAGGTACTTGCACAGAAGCCACGGACCACCAGCTTGCAAGGGTACCATGAGCTACACCTCTTCTCCTGATCTGAGTGACATTCTTGCTCATTCTTGCTCTCATCATTAAGGAGCTGTAATCACACAGACGAAGCCATAATACAACCACAAAGGTTCCTTATGTTTTCATTTCAACAATTTTTATTGCAAACAGGAAACCAAGATTGCATAGATTGCATAATACCTGCAAACAAACTCACACTTCTTAATGCCAGGCTCACCAGCATAGTGTAGGAGGCTAAATATTTTTCATAGTAAAACACTATTGCACAATGCCTGCTTAAAGAACCACAAACACAGCCCCTTTGATGGTGGTCCAAAGACTATTTAAGGGCTCACTTTCTTCAAAATCTGTTCAAATCACAGTGTAATCATTTACTTCCAGTTTGCAAACATTAATCCAGGGCCAAGGTAATGGTCCTGTGACACAACACCTAAATTTATATAAAACCGTGACTTTTTAGCATTCATTTAAAGCTTCTGTGGGCCGCTTTGATTCAAAAGCAGAATACTGGCTTTCTCAGAGCATGAGCAGAAGTGACTTAACACCACAGACAAAATGCTGCGTGTAACTTCAGCTCTTTTTCTAGCACTTCTGCATTGTTGCAATGCCCAAACCAAAACCAGCCAGGTCGCTGCACCTACGGACTGTGAGGCCATTCAGACAGATGCAGGAATGGCGCTGGATCTGGTGAACAGACATCGCCAGGACGGCTACGTGTTCGGCCTGTTCCGTGTTGCTGATGCACACAGACTACACACGGTAAGTGTTGATTTAAAAGCTGATCTATACAAGACCATGATGATAAAATAATGAGCCAGTTCATTGAAAGCCGCTGATGATTGTTTTTAACAGAGCAATGCTGATAAGATTTAATGAATCAGATCTGATTTACGTCATCACAGCATTCACTTGTGCATGATTGACTGTATGTTCCAGGGATGCTGAATGCCTTCTATTTTCTTGGCCGACTGGATGGTAGCATGAGAGATGCTCTGAACAGCTTTGTGAAGTACTAGAAATTAATCTGCCTCGGCTGTTGTCAGGTCTCAAATAACATTCATAATTTATACTCAGAGGGTTTCTTTAATATGCTAAAGTCTAGCATTAATTAGATCAAGGTATAGTTCAAGATAGGTATTTCATTATTATCTTAATCACAAATCTCTGTGTAACTGGAGAGAAAGAGGAAAGGTTGAGGAAGCTAGAGATGAAAATACCAGCCTGCAAAAAAGGGAAAGGGCTCGACGTTGAGCTGTTTCATAGGTACATAGGAGGACCATTTCCCATTTCATAGGTTTCTCCATATTTCTCTCTCTTTTTCCTAGAGACTATATTCACGAGCCTTTCTCAATGAATGCCTTCCTAGAGGCCAAAGCAAATTAACAGCTGTAGCCAACAGAATACAAAATTCATTTACTTTAACTTCTAGATGACAGAGACCAAGGACACTCAGTATTACCTATGAACTTGGCTACCTTTCAGCTGCTCGCTTAGTAAATGAAAATCTGCACATGTGCATTGCTTAGGAGATGTATTACGCATCTCAGTATTGCAACTGAAAAAAAAGCAAACTGTTTTTTGATGGAGATGCTTAAAACTGCCCCTTCCTTAAGACAAGAAAAAACTCAAAAAGAAACCCAAAGTCCAGATTACTACAGATCTCCAGGTAGGCTTCCAGAATATCAAGAGAACATCTTGTTTTTCAAAGAAAAGGATGCAGGGAGTGATATTATTGGATTTTGATGTAATAGCCAAGTGATTGAAAAGCTCATCTAGGAAGCAAGCAGTCTTCAGCATAGAGACTTAAGCCCTCAAGTCTCCTGCCCTTGAAGAATGTTCCTGCTTTGCTTTGTAAATTTTAATAAATTCATCATTAGTAAATTGCTGTAAATAAATTTTGCTGTCTTTGCACTTCACAGGATCAACAGCCATGCAGAGTCTATAAGAACTGATCTAACCTACTGCTAAAACATTAATCCCACGAGGGTTCTGTGCCTTCTTAGAACAAAAGCTAGTGGGAGTGGTTTCTTCCATGCTGAGCAAAACGTAATGGTGGCAGCCCTGACAAGGCAACACTGAAAAACTAACAAACAAAAAACCGGAATGTTATTCTGTGGATAATCTATTTTTCCATGCAATAGTGTGCATCAAAACTATGACATCAATCCCCTGAAGAAACTTAACCTGACAAATTCTTAGCAGTTGTATCTCTGCTAAGTTTACATGGGAGTTGTAGAAGCATAAGATACTTCATGTACCTCACCATAACAGTTCTGGGCTTGTACAGGGCTGCTGAACAGAGCAATTTCCTTCCGCGTGTTAGGATGCAGGCACCTAATTAAACCCAAACTCTGCTTTAGGATTTATAGAATCTAAATGCATCCTACTGAAGAAAATAAATATTTGCCAGGGATAAATTGCCTTCCTTAGCATTTCACAAGTGTTGATGACACAGTAAATGCATTGAATTGCTTCACTCCTAGTGAATGGTACATTTTACAAAAGACCATCTTACCATCCCATTCAGTGCAATTCCATGAACACAAATGAGAAAAAATAGTCTTTGTCACTGTATTTGTTCCCTTCTCTGTCTGCATTTTACTAATATGACGACTAGCAGCTTGAATTTATAAAAAAAATTATAAAGTACAATAAAAATGCTAACTATCTCCAAGCGGAGAATAATCGTGTGCATAATGGGCAGAATGGGTGCCAGGATGGCTATATTCTTTTCCTGATTCTGACACAGAATAATGCATGTCTTTGTCCAGATCACCTAGCCTGTTGTTTTAAAAGAGTGACAATGCTGAGACACAGACACTGCAAAACTAGTGTGCAACACCACACTGGGCGCACTCACTAATAAAACACTACAGTAGACTGTGGTAATTCTTTCCTGAGGTCTTGCCTGTTTGGAAACGCTCTGACAAAGGAATCTGAATGGATGAAGTTTCCTAAAACCTGAAGACGCATTCAGTCACAGCGAAGGGCTTTGCATCAATTTATCCAAATGATAAAACGAAATGTTTTCATTCCTAATGTCCATACAGGGGTTGCACGAAGTTTAAGTAATGCATTCCAAATGTGAATTGAGATTCATTACCCTACAGAAAAATAAAATACTGTTTCTGTGAGCATAATAATTCTTAACACCACTTTCCATTACAATGGCAGTCATATTCAAATTATAATTCCTCATCCCATTTGCTCTGGAAACAGAACATACTAGAAGAATTTCAGAGTTAAGGCTTTTAAATTTATTGGGATTACAGTTTTATTGCATCACCCCTCAAATAAACAGGGTAGGAAGCAAAGTTCTGAAACAGCATCTGGTCACTAAGGTCATTTGAAACGGATGAATTTGGAAAAGCTGTCAGCAGGTTTGCTAATAGACCAGGGTGTTTAATGTGAAAATCAGGAGGGAATGACAACTTTTCAACATTACCATTTTCTTTATGTGACAAATGCTGGGTTAACAACAGACTCTTCTCACAGGTTCTCAACAGAAGCTGAGAGGCAACAGCCATATGCTGCAGGAAAGGAAATTCTGTTAGGTGTAAGGCCACAAATGTTACAGCAAGTGACTAAGTGCTGGAGCTGCTCAAAGAAGTTGCAGAGTATCTGTCTTGGTTGCATATACAACTCAGCTGGACAAGGCTGATCTAATTTTCATCTAACTTAAAACTTAGCTTTGCCTTGACCAACCGCCTGCACAAGATGACGTTGAAAGCTCCCTTCCAGCCTAAACCCTTCCATGATACTATGCTTGTCAGCCCAGAAGAGCCTTACTAGGGAACTGGTGAAGCTACAAGAAAGATTAAACGTATCTACTTCTAAAAAAAAATTCTTTCAGACCAAGTTTCTCAAAAACAATGTTGTTTTTTTTTTTTAACCCATACTTCTCTTCCAGGAAAATTCATCAGTCCTTTACTTAACTTTGGATGTGCTGGAAACTGAATGCTCCGTGTTATCTGGAAGACCCTGGGAGACTTGTGAATATGGTGATCTCTATTCCATGGTAAGTGATAGCATCCAGGCAGAATCATATGTCAATAAACACATAATTTGATTGCCTAGGAATTCCTGTGCACTCTAAGCAAAGGCTAGGTTTTAATATGGCTCGCTATAAAAATAACATTGATTGGTTTCTAGAGTTGCTAAGCATCAGCTAAAGGTTTAGGAAAGGGTTATCAAATAAGCACAGCTTCATTAAGCTAGTTCTCTCAAAAGACATTTTCCACTTTTCCACTGCTTTTAACAGAACTGATGTTTTGTGAATAAATTGCTACCAACTAAAGGGCACTAGAAATGATTTATTTTAACTCACGTTCCTAGTATATCAGCCAGAAAGGCCAGTGTTATATTCTGTCAGTTTTAGAGCATGGCTGAGTTTGTGGTATGACAGTGTAAAACACTGTTAGCGTCACTACACATACGATATGTTGCAGTATTTGTCCTTATTTGTTGCAGTACAATGATGCAGTGTGGAATGAGAATACCTGCGCAAAACTTTATTGAAATAGGAGAGCAGTGATTCTCTGCCACACAGGAAAAAGCAGGGAGGCCATGGGCAGAGAGAAAGAAAAGGTTAAGATGGATAAAATGAATGTGAGAAAAGGTCCATCCACACTTTGATAAAGACTGATACAACCTCTCAGTATCTCTTGCATCCTATCCTCCCCTGCTAGTTAGCAGTATCTCTCTGTAAATAAGCACTACAATGACTGAGAACACTGTGTTAGTTTTCCATTTCCTCCTCAGTCTACAAACTGAAAATTAAACAAAGGCTTTTGTAGAAGGAGATCCCATCTTATCTGAACACAGATTTTGAGTGGTACTAGAACAAACTTTCTGTTAATGACCACATCTGTTATCCTTCCAAATACTGAACATTAAAAGGAGGCACAATGTCTATGATCAACTACATCTCATTAAATCCAGTGAAAATAACCTGATAGTCATATATTCTCTTTTTTTCCTCCAGGACTTTGGGCAATGTAAGATTATCACATATACAAGCCCGATGCTGAAGAAACCTAAATTATATGGATATAATTGTACATTAAGTCCAGGTAAAACAGCCACTCTTGTAAGCTAACACATACCTCAAACCTCAAACCAGTCCTAGTATGAAGTACAAGTCTGTGCACTGCTATTGGATGGTAACCATGACAGATTGACTCATCTGCTTACCATTCCTACTTTTGATAATTCAAATGGTACGTTAAGAATGACTAACAAAATTAAGAGTACCCTACTCCTCTAAGATAGGCTTTATTGATATCAAATATCACTTCTTCAGTCCACCAAAGCAAGATAATGAGTATCAGAAAAAAAACCCAAACTCTGAAAGAATGCCCATTGGAGTCGGTTAGATTCCAAAGTTAAGCTAGAATATTTTTAAGAATATTCATTTTCACATGACAGTACAGACCTGTATTTGCAGAGAGACATTTCACTTCAAGGAAGCATTTGGTATTTCAGCTTCTTCATATGAGTTCACATTAAAGTTGCATACACAGATATTACTCTGAAGAGTATTAATATCCATTGCAATATTAGTAACCGCTCTGTTTTCACAGTTCCTCCCGATTTAATAGAGTGCAAAGATTGTCCTGTAAAAGTTGAAGTCTTAGAAGTCACTGAGGAACATAAAGATCTTGCTGCAAAGCTCCTGGAAAAATTCAACCGTGAGGGTAACCACACAAACTACTTCAAAGTCAACAAAGTTGAGAAGATTCTAAAGGCGGTAAGTGGCATTTGGTCCTAGAACTACTAACAAGAAATGACAGCATTCTGGGAGCAGATCCAAAACCACGGGCCCTGAAATCAAATCCTTCTAGGATCAGAAATACTATGTGTAACCTCTCAATATAAATCACCTGCTTAAAATTGAAGGTTCTACTTCTGCAAAGCCTTATCAATTCTAGGCACATGAAAGCAAAAGGATTTCTTATCTGCTTAACGCTATGGCATTCAGAATGTCAGCCTTCTTTGTGTGGATATTTTTATTTTGTATGCCTATTTTCCCACCGTATTATACAATATAAGAGTTTATTTCCCACCAGCCATAGTTTGTCGAGATGTACAGCTGTGCCTTATCACAGTCATACATCCTGTCAAATTAAGCCAGATAACTTTTTACTCTTAGAATATTTAGCACGTGAGTCTGTGAGCAGACTCAGCATCATTTTGGGTGCTGTAGAACAAAGCAGCACTCTGAGAGCTCTGAAGAACAGGAGGTAAATTTGTATTGTAAATTCACTGTACCTCTTGAGGAGCTACTGTCTTTGCTAAATAATTTCTCCATCTCTAAGTGATGTCAACATGAACACAACATTATCCTTTAGGTGACTAGAAGCATAATTCTCGCATCACCACAATTTCTTGTTGTTAGATCTGGAGATTTTTACTTAAAAAGCACAGGATCATTCTGCCAATACATGTTCCAGTTCAGGACACCTCTGCAAAGACCTCTTCCATAACACATCTTGCTCCTGAAATCCATCTAAATTACAGCATGGCAACCCCACCTCTCCGTAGCTTGCAATACTGCTCAGAAATTTAGCATGCTTTATATTGTAGTTCCATGTAGGACTTCTGCCCAGTCAGCCCCCAGCTGATTTCAAATTACCTGGATTCAAGGATTTCTCCCTAAAACTTTTTTTTTTCTTTATCTTCACACTTCTCCATGTTCAGCTACAGTGAGAATTCAGAATTCACCACTGGATTTCAACAGACTGCATAAAACTTAGAAACTATCAAGTTTTGTTAGAACACATCCTGCAGAGTGTGTGCAACTGCTTCAAAAAGCTCGGTTAAACCAGTGAAACTTATGGGCACATGTGCTACAGACACCTACAACAGACCTGAAATAAACTATTACAGTCAAAAATTAAAGCAACTATTTATGAAACTCATAAAGGAGAGAGGAACAAAGGCAGAAATTATCTAATTCACTTTTCCTGCTGAATACAGAGCCATGTGCAAACTTCTGAAGAGCACAGATAGTGTATGAATGATATGAGATGTTGATAACAGCATGAAGCACGGCTGCTTTTAAAATTACAGCTTTTTTGTTGTTGTTTCCTTTTTGTTTATTTAAATACACCCCGTCGGCACCTCTTAGTTGACCTGTCTTTTCCAGACTGCCTCCCGTGAAGCTCACATTTTAGGATTCTCTATAAAAGAGACCAAATGTTCCAGAGGAGAACAGCAACAAGCAGATGAGCCACTGGAATGTGAATTTCTGGATGACTGGCACGCTGTAAGTAGAGCCTAGGAATAAGAAGTGATGGCACCAGGATGATCTTTCCACAGTGATTCCAAGTGTTTCTTAGGAGCATGCACCCAAACCCAAAATGCAGAACCCAGCATGTCAAAGTTCAGATCCTACTATGTTTCCTCTACAAGGAGCCAGTCTAAACTATCAAACATATATATAACAGAAGTCTGGCATGCTTCAGATCTAGAGCTCAATTCTTCTGTTTGGATCTGGCTTTCTCATTCAAATTGTGGCCATTCCCTAGTAAATTTTCCATGCTATTTTCATAAAAACAATTACAATAACATGAATTATGGATTTTCAGTGAAATACATATCCTGTGTCATATCAGTGAGTCAGGGGTTATTTTTTGCTCTCTGCTACAGGGGAAAAGAGGGTTGAATAATTCAGGTATATCTACAGAGAGCTATCACAGTACTAGACAGCAGACCAAAGTCCCTGCAAACAGGACACTAAGGGAAGTAATGTTAAAGATTACTACAAATTACTTCTCAAAAATATAAATGGAAAAAATCTCTGATTTGAGATTCATCTCAAAAGCAGTCTCACAACAAGTTCAGAGGACTTCAAGCAAAATTTCAGAATAGCCTAAACTGAACAGACATTTGGCAAGCAAAGACAGAAAAATACGTGTAAAAATCAGTCAATATAGGCATTGGTAGATTACCAACTTTTACAGACACCAAAAGTGAATTAAGATGGAGAGCAATAGCTCTCTAGATGTGTATGAAGAAATGGTTTTCATAGTCAAGAATACTCAAAATGAAATATATTTTATTCATTATTTAGAGGGCAAGAATGATTGGCCAGAAAGCTCAGGTTCGAATTATATAAACGCAGTTAGGTATCCAAAGAGATGGCCTAACTTTTAAATGCTGACTTTTCAGTGGCTTCTATTATCTCCATCACAAGAACCCAGATGTGCATTGTTGAGTTTTTGGGTTTTGTTTTGTTTTGTTTAGCACACAGGATTCTGCAAGGCAAGAACTGTTAGTGATCCAGAGGAACCCAATGGAATAGAAATAAACTGTGAACTCTATCATCCCTGGGTAGGTACTCAATTATTGCAATGTCTCTGGCTATGTCCTAATGCAGGTTACTGCAGTTTCAGTCCACTCTCACAGAAGAAACACAGCAGAAAGGTTATTTAGTACTCCCTGGCTGTGATCCTGTATGTGAGAACAGACTGGCTTTTGACTACTAAGATAGTCAGAGGATTAATTGGAATTGTGCTATCCCCACTGCCTCCTCCAAAGGTGTCTCCACTCTGCTTAATCACACTGCTCAGTTAAAGTGAGTAGAGATTGGCAAACAAGTTCAAAGATAATTTTAGAAAGCAAGGAGAGGGAAGATGATCTGTATCATATTTGGAATTCCATTTCATATTACAACAATGATTCCAGGGTGGTTTTCATTTCGCTTTGATCCATTACAAATCGTGCTCAGTTGGTTACATCATTTCATTTTATCACAGTGCAGTACTTTCAGATGCTTTTTGGTAATTTGACATTTTATCACCTACTCCTTCCCTTCTATCTTGAAAAGAATAGTTGTTGTTGTTGTTTTTTTTCCCTTTACAAACCACTGGAGCCATAAATGCAAACCCATTAACTCCCACCTTTCTCTGTCACCATTTTCTTCTGTTTGTTCTATTAACATATAACTTAATATGTCTTGCTCTGGTGTTTTGGTTTTTTTATAAACAGCAACGTTATTATGGACAAAGATGCAGATCTCCAGCTCCAGGTTGGCCACACAAGCATCCCCATCATCACAGACATCGTCACAGGCATAGAGGTCCACCGACCTTTCAGTTCAAACCTGAAGACTCTGAGCATAACCATGGTTTCAACAAAGATCATCAAGGCAGCCACGAAGAAGCTCCTCCTCCCTGCCACGGTAGACATCACCACCCTCCCCCTCCACACCACGGTCTGGCTCCTTCCCAAGAGGAACCAGAGCACCCCTCTTCCACTCCTCCTCTCTATGACAAACAACACAGTCCTCCTCTTATTCAAGAGAAATCTGATTTTCGCCCTTTTACTCCTCCTCCCTATGATGAGCAAAATAGCCCTCCTCCTCCTCCCCATCATGGGCCACACTGCCCTCCTCCTCATGGACA
>NW_024962280.1:7721774-7722046 GCF_019238085.1 Lagopus leucura | reverse complement strand
CCACACTGCCCTCCTCCTCATGGACATCACCACCCACACCATCCTCCCCATCATGGGCCACGCTGTCCTCCTCCTCACAGACATCATCATCCACCTCCTCCTCCCCAGGAGGAACCAGAAAACCCCTCTTCTGGTCCTCTTATTCAAGAGAAATCTGATTTTCCCCCTTCTACTCCTCCCTATGATGAAGAACATAGTCCTCCCCCTCCTCCCCATCATGGACCACACTGCCCTCCTCCTCATGGACATCACCACCCACCTCCTCCTCCCCA